>NC_056731.1:1407774516-1407817016 GCF_019279795.1 Protopterus annectens | reverse complement strand
TCAAACATAGACATGGCATGAATTGCAAAGCTATGGCCATACACAATGGTAACCAGGATGTCAGGACAGTTCATACAATACCCAACTGTGTGGGACATTACAGACACTACACCCCTGTACCACACTGCACACCATTATTGGGTGGCATGATGCCAAGGATTACCCCTCACCCAGCCTTGTACAGCCATCTTTCACAGCCAACCACTACACACCCATGAAGCAGTGCACACATGCATGTCAGTACTGGCACTTTGTGTCTGTCTGTGGGGTATGATGCTCCCAACTACAGTCACTCTCAGTATAACTCCCATTGGCATACCCACAGATGTCAAACACGTTCACATGCCCTAGCACATAGAACTTCCAGATATCCCCTGTGGTGCATGTAGTACCTGTGCATTACTGCAGTGTGGCAAACTAAGTAGTTTGGGAGTGTATTTGTGGGCCTGGCAAAGAGTGTCAATGTGAGTCCATTAGCGAGTGTGGTTGTGTTGACAATGACATCCGTTCATGTGGACAGCCATGTGTGCTACACCTAATGTATGTCTACTATATCTCTGTTGCAGATGTCACTCACCAACACACATATATGTTCTTACAGCACACCAACATGTCAGCTTTGTGGCACATGGTGTAACTGCATGCACTTGTAATAGTATTGACTAGCCAGTCAGGGGTTTGAACCCCTGTACTGGTAGGTGTGTGACAGACGATGCTTAGGTTTTAGTCTCCAAGCCCTTCTCTGATGTACTTTGCCTCTGTCTGTCCCTCCCACACACTCTGGTGGATGTGGGGTGTACACCTGCTCAGCAGCAGTTTGTGTATTGTAAATGATGGTCATGATCAGGGAGGGCCTCTGCACCTATTGCAGTCCTCCTCTAGCTGATTGCATGTGGAACAGATGTGATGATGTTCCCATAGCCATTCGCATGAAAAACACAGTACAATATCTAGGAACATCATGGTGGTGTTTGCCCATGACAGTCACTGTGAGTGGTACCTGGAACTGGTGTTTGGTAAATGGCATCACAGATGATATCTGGATGTTCCTCAAACAACATACACAATGGGAAATAGCCTAAAGACAGGAGAGTGATGTGCCAGACATGACTACAGCATGTAAGTGTAACTATGCTTCATTGAGACTACTGCCTGTTTAACAAGTTGTGTGTGGTAATGGCTATTCTGCATGTTTTAAAACTGACAAGACAGGCCTCTGTTTGTGAGGGACCCCCATCTGTAGGGCCATCTGTGGACTGGTCAGTGTGGAACCATTTGTTTCCTGTGTTACTCACTGAACACACATCTGTGAACAGCAGGGGCATAGTATGAGGACTGCAGCCAGTACATGGTGATTGTGATTAGTTACTGCCATCGCATCCCTGACTGGACATATGTCACATGAAAGAGAGGTATGACAGACACTGTCTGGGATTCTCAGTAACATGCCAATACTGGGCCACTGTTCATAGCTGCAGTCACAAGTCTTCTACACTTTGTACAGATGTCATGCAATATATATGCATGTGTTGTGCTCCCTCTGCAAATGTATACCATCTGTTATGTTGGGTTGATGGTCATATTTATGCATGCTGTTGTAAGTAATCCTGAATGCTGTTGAATATTACTAAGCCATATCTGTGTTTAAACTACAACACCATAGGCTGTATGGGTTTGTAGGTCCTGGCATAACCTCCTTTCCCACTTCAGCTGGCCATGGCACTGGGCAGCAGCACATCTGGGGCCCAGCCTTGGACCTCCACCTCTGTTGGCTCTGAACCTCCTTATGGTGGTACCCTCCACTGAGGATGGGGGTTGTCCCCTGGGAGCAGGTCCAGACAGGAACATGTCCGCTGTTGTACAGTCCCGAACGTGGTGCGTAGGGGGCTCAATAAGGGGTTTTGAGGCCAGATACACCAGCTCAAGGGCAGAGTGTCACATTTACATGGTGAAGCTGCCCTCCTAGACAGCCCCAGCACTGCCACCTTTGCAGCTGTTTTGGTGCAGTGGTGGCTGCCCATGGCTGGAGACCTCCGTCCCACTGTTTCCATCTGGGAGCTTATGGGCTTGTGAATGCCAAACATCCCTCCCCGTCCAAGGTGTATCCCCACATGTGTCATATACCAACCCTGTATGCTGTCTTGTCTGTCATCCTACCCTACCTATCCTCCACGAGCATTCCTGCTCTCCTTCCCCCACATCCCACTCTCACCCTACGGAAACAAAAGGCCAATCAGTTCCTAGAACAACATTTGCCCCATACATAGCTGTCCATTTCACACATGTGTATGCACATGACTCCTAAATGTTCCAAGTACACATGATGCGGATGACCCCATTGTACACACAACACTACCGGCCCTCTACGGTTACCCCATTTACCTTTATCATGATGATGATGTCGCACACAGCACCTTGCAAGAGTACTGTTCTCACATAATGATTGGAAAGGAACTGTTGTGTTAATGTAAATAACATGCACAGAGTGATGTATATGGCCAATGTATGAACGTTTGTGTGTATGAATGACACATGTCTGTCTGAGGGAGCCTTGATATTACATAGGACAACACCACTACATAATACAAGCATTGCTGGTGTTTACCTTTTCATTCCTTTGTAATGCTTTGCTGTCACATGGGATGTTCCTGATATATCTGTATATATGTATGTATCTATATGCTAGACATAAACACTCACACATACATCTACATGATGGAATACATTTCCTATACTCAGTACTGGCATAGCGGATGATAAAAGTCTGTGCACACAACATGTGCCAGCCAAACCAGGTACACCTGTACATGTCACTGTACATTATTGTGGGACATTCACATCCCAGGCAATGTCCATGTCAAGGACTATCAAACATAGACATGGCATGAATTGCAAAGCTATGGCCATACACAATGGTAACCAGGATGTCAGGACAGTTCATACAATACCCAACTGTGTGGGACATTACAGACACTACACCCTGTACCACACTGCACACCATTATTGGGTGGCATGATGCCAAGGATTACCCCTCACCCAGCCTTGTACAGCCATCTTTCACAGCCAACCACTACACACCCATGAAGCAGTGCACACATGCATGTCAGTACTGGCACTTTGTGTCTGTCTGTGGGGTATGATGCTCCCAACTACAGTCACTCTCAGTATAACTCCCATTGGCATACCCACAGATGTCAAACACGTTCACATGCCCTAGCACATAGAACTTCCAGATATCCTGTGGTGCATGTAGTACCTGTGCATTACTGCAGTGTGGCAAACTAAGTAGTTTGGGAGTGTATTTGTGGGCCTGGCAAAGAGTGTCAATGTGAGTCCATTAGCGAGTGTGGTTGTGTTGACAATGACATCCGTTCATGTGGACAGCCATGTGTGCTACACCTAATGTATGTCTACTATATCTCTGTTGCAGATGTCACTCACCAACACACATATATGTTCTTACAGCACACCAACATGTCAGCTTTGTGGCACATGGTGTAACTGCATGCACTTGTAATAGTATTGACTAGCCAGTCAGGGGTTTGAACCCCTGTACTGGTAGGTGTGTGACAGACGATGCTTAGGTTTTAGTCTCCAAGCCCTTCTCTGATGTACTTTGCCTCTGTCTGTCCCTCCCACACACTCTCTGGTGGATGTGGGGTGTACACCTGCTCAGCAGCAGTTTGTGTATTGTAAATGATGGTCATGATCAGGGGAGGGCCTCTGCACCTATTGCAGTCCTCCTCTAGCTGATTGCATGTGGAACAGATGTGATGATGTTCCCATAGCCATTCGCATGAAAAACACAGTACAATATCTAGGAACATCATGGTGGTGTTTGCCCATGACAGTCACTGTGAGTGGTACCTGGAACTGGTGTTTGGTAAATGGCATCACAGATGATATCTGGATGTTCCTCAAACAACATACACAATGGGAAATAGCCTAAAGACAGGAGAGTGATGTGCCAGACATGACTACAGCATGTAAGTGTAACTATGCTTCATTGAGACTACTGCCTGTTTAACAAGTTGTGTGTGGTAATGGCTATTCTGCATGTTTTAAAACTGACAAGACAGGCCTCTGTTTGTGAGGGACCCCCATCTGTAGGGCCATCTGTGGACTGGTCAGTGTGGAACCATTTGTTTCCTGTGTTACTCACTGAACACACATCTGTGAACAGCAGGGGCATAGTATGAGGACTGCAGCCAGTACATGGTGATTGTGATTAGTTACTGCCATCGCATCCCTGACTGGACATATGTCACATGAAAGAGAGGTATGACAGACACTGTCTGGGATTCTCAGTAACATGCCAATACTGGGCCACTGTTCATAGCTGCAGTCACAAGTCTTCTACACTTTGTACAGATGTCATGCAATATATATGCATGTGTTGTGCTCCCTCTGCAAATGTATACCATCTGTTATGTTGGGTTGATGGTCATATTTATGCATGCTGTTGTAAGTAATCCTGAATGCTGTTGAATATTACTAAGCCATATCTGTGTTTAAACTACAACACCATAGGCTGTATGGGTTTGTAGGTCCTGGCATAACCTCCTTTCCCACTTCAGCTGGCCATGGCACTGGGCAGCAGCACATCTGGGGCCCAGCCTTGGACCTCCACCTCTGTTGGCTCTGAACCTCCTTATGGTGGTACCCTCCACTGAGGATGGGGCTTGTCCCCCCCTGGGAGCAGGTCCAGACAGGAACATGTCCGCTGTTGTACAGTCCCGTACGTGGTGTGTAGGGGGGCTCAATAAGGGGTTTTGAGGTCAGATACACCAGCTCAAGGGCAGATTGTCACATTTACATGGTGAAGCTGCCCCTCCTTGACAGCCCCCAGCACTGCCACCTTTGCAGCTGTTTTGGTGCAGTGGTGGCTGCCCATGGCTGGAGACCTCCGTCCCACTGTTTCCATCTGGGAGCTTATGGGCTTGTGAATGCCAAACATCCCTCCCCGTCCAAGGTGTATCCCCCCACATGTGTCATATACCAACCCTGTATGCTGTCTTGTCTGTCATCCTACCCTACCTATCCTCCACGAGCATTCCTGCTCTCCTTCCCCCACATCCCACTCTCACCCTACGGAAACAAAAGGCCAATCAGTTCCTAGAACAACATTTGCCCCATACATAGCTGTCCATTTCACACATGTGTATGCACATGACTCCTAAATGTTCCAAGTACACATGATGCGGATGACCCCATTGTACACACAACACTACCGGCCCTCTACGGTTACCCCATTTACCTTTATCATGATGATGATGTCGCACACAGCACCTTGCAAGAGTACTGTTCTCACATAATGATTGGAAAGGAACTGTTGTGTTAATGTAAATAACATGCACAGAGTGATGTATATGGCCAATGTATGAACGTTTGTGTGTATGAATGACACATGTCTGTCTGAGGGAGCCTTGATATTACATAGGACAACACCACTACATAATACAAGCATTGCTGGTGTTTACCTTTTCATTCCTTTGTAATGCTTTGCTGTCACATGGGATGTTCCTGATATATCTGTATATATGTATGTATCTATATGCTAGACATAAACACTCACACATACATCTACATGATGGAATACATTTCCTATACTGTTGAATGACTGCGCTGGATGATATGTTTGTGATAAGGTCCGATGTCTGTATATCTGCCATGGCTTAGAGGTAAATCACAATAGCTGTATGGGCAGGGTCTTGGTTTCGAGCCTTGCAGAGGCCATTTATTTTGTTGCTAGGCAGAACAAGGTCATTGGATACGGTGTGATTAAGGCACATTAAAGCAGTTGTGAGCAGGTGTGCATGGGTTTGCGTGATGCTAAACAATGCTAACCTTGGGTTACAGTTTCTTACACACAGTTAGCCTCTACATTGCTTTACCAGTGTAATACTCCCATACTGGCGGCCAAACAGGCTTACTCCCACTTGCTTCCGTACTTGCAAATGCACTGCATTTGGTGTTTGCATCTGACACTCACAGCCCTGTGTGGGAGTGAGGACTACAATATTACCTTGTGATGTCTATTACATCGGATTACATGCCTACAGTATCAAGAATGGCTACTCATTAGGCGACAGCATGCCTTTCGACTGCAGGGAATCCACGGTCTGCCCAGAGTTTGATTCATATTATTGGTGTGTTCCTCTTACAATCTGAACCCGTCTGGCTAATACATGGGAAATGACACTCTTCAATACAAGCAAGTAATTGGGTTTTGGAACTCACATCCTTCAGCCGTGACATGCTACTGCATACCTAATATTCTATCATCTTTCTAAGGTTGTCGGTGGAATATGTGCTTTCTGTCCCTATCAGACTTCTCATACGATTGGGGAAAAATACAATCTGAATCAGGGACACGGCATAACAACATCAGGGACACATTTAAATTATTGGTGCTATTAAACTGATACATTGACAAACTCAGAGCATATGAATTCATACACATTTTCTGAGGTAAATGATGTTTATAACTCTTAATTGTTGTCGTTATTCATTACATGTAAATCCTCACCTTTCCTCCAAATGTCACTAGTATAGGAGGGATTAAGTGGGACAGAGTTAAAAACTGAGTCGAAATCGGGGACAGTTCAGAGGTATGGCCCTTATTTGTTCCCCCAATAGTTTATGTACTGTCCAGTGGATGTGCTCTTAGAGGTTGAGAGGTATGGGCATCAGCTATGCCCATTTCAGAATATTACTTACATCCCCGGGGCGGTCCTAATATGACTGCACCAGCCAACATCTGCACGGCTAGGCCCATAATTGCATACCCATAGTTCCCCCACCTGCCACTCCTCTACAGCAATCATCCTTACTGTGGGTGGAGGTGGGGTATAAACACACCACTACACACTGCTCACTCTCCCCATGTCGGGACACATGTTGTACATTGTGTCGACCCATGGGTTATTAGGCTTGCACAACCTACTGGTCCGTGTACATCTACAGCCTGGTTTGATAAGTCATTACCGGGACTGCCTCTAAGCATTAATTTTTGGTGTCCCGCAAGGGACATCGATGTCTATGTTTCAAGATTAGACCTGGCAGGTCTCTCCCACTGGCAGTATCCTGCCGGTGGTCTGGGAAGCAATTGGTGTGTTTACTTTTATTGTGTGTCTGTATGTCTCACCGGCCTAGCTGGGGGGTGGGGGGGGTTGATGCTACGTGTTACATGTTTGTTTATTGGACCTCTCATCCCCATATGCATGGCCTGTGAACATACATTACTCGTAACTGCTGTATCATATCCTAGCTATATACATGTGTATATTTACTGTCACACACATATATATAGATATATATATATATATATATATATATATATATATATATATATATTATTATATACAGATATATCTGTATATGTATGCATACATGTATATTTATATTTTGCTGTTTATATATATATATATATATATATATATATATATATATATATATATATATATATATATATATATATCTCACAACATATGGGTCTATGGGTGTCTGCATACGAATATATTTATATATCGGTATGTATCTGTATTCTGTCTCTGTATGTATATATTTGTACTACGGAGAGGGAGAGGCTTATCTCTGTGTTGCTATGGGTAGATATACACACACATAACACTACATATATACGTCTACATCTGGTTGCTCCATTCCTTGCCATATAGATTACAATTTGCTGCAGTGGGACTCGTAGTGGGTGTGGCTGCTCATTGGGCGACACCTCTGCCCAATGAACACATCTGCTTACATCCCTAGGGCTGTCCATATAGGCCCACATCAGCAAACACCTGCAGACCTAGACCCATAAGTAGCTACCCATAGTTGCCCCACCGGCAACTCCTCAACAGCACCCATCCTTACTCTGGGTCCTGGTCTGTTCTGGACACACCACTACACACGGCCCACTCTCCACTTCACGGGACCCATTTCATACAATTGTCTCTGCCCATTAGTCATCAGGGTTCCCCACCCTTGTATTCCGAGTGTGTATACACCCCAGCCAGAATGGTCAGTCTATCACCTTCTTTTGGTCTTGGCAATTTTTGGGGTGTCCTTAAAGGGACACTCCAGTCTGTGTTCCAAGATTAGAATTCATGGGTGCATGGTGTACCCCCCTGGTTTTATCCTGCCTGTGGTCTGGGGAGCAGTGGCCTCTTTACATTGTTTGTGTGTATGTTTCCTGTGTCTGGCTGGGGGGGTGGAAGGTCATGCTACATGTTTTATGTTTCATGCTTGGGCTCCGCACTTCCATTGGCTTAGCCTGTGAACATATGTCATTCTTGTGTGCTGTTTCTTGTCATATCTGTATATCTGTGTATATCTACGCACACACACACACACAGACACAGATATATATATATATATATATATATATATATATATATATATATATATATATATATACATACATATATATATATATATATATATATATATATATATATATATATATATATATATATATATATATATATATATATATATATATATATATATATATATATATATATGTATATGTATATATATATATATATATATATATATATATATATATATATATATATATATATATATATATATATATATATATATATATATATATATATATATATATATATATATATATATATATATATATATATATATAGCTATATATATCTGTGTTTCTGTAAAGCAATATATACCCAGCACAAACACACTTACACATGCTTACTAGTGTTTATATATGCTTGACCTGCTTACTAGTGCCTTATTCATTATGACACTGACACTTCACTCCAGTTAACTTTTAATTGATATTTTAAAGGTTATACAGCAGACAGATGTTGCAATATGTTCATGAATGGTTTACCGATGGTAAATGGTATGTGATACAGTGGGATTCAGTATGGGAATGTCTGTTCGTTAGTTGGCTGCTCTAACCAATACACTATTGCTGTGCTGCTTCATTTGCATATATACCCATATACCCATGGATCCTGGTTCCCCAAACACACACCCCAATGCCTCCCTAACACTGCAGTCATCCATTCTCCAGTTGGATTTGCGGTGTATCCACACCACTACACTTTGGCCACTCCCTCCTCCTATAGACCCATCCCATCGGTTGACTCACTCCATGTATCCTCAGAACTCCCAAACGTTTAGTCCACAAACATTGGTGACATGAGCGACCAAAAGAATACTAATCACAATTTTTGGGTTGTCCCACATGGGACACGCATGTGTTTATGTCAAGATTAGACTCTATACTTCATTTCATCCTTACTCCCGTTAACATGACACTACAATAAATTAATAAGTATGACTATGTGGTAACGCAAACGTTACACATGAGAGCCTAATTATGTATGTGTTTGGCGTATTTATTTTACAAATAGACCGGTTTAGTAATTGGCGTTGCCATAGCAGGCAGATCACAGGAATGATTCCATGTGTGGGAAAGTCCTCACATTTGATTATTTTCAGCACAGCACTGACTTTGGACATTGTACACACTTCTGCATTTTAGCAGTTTCATCCCATACCTCTTCCCAACAACCTATTATTCTATCTACTGTTGAGGTTTGTAACGACACATTCATGTTATTTATGTCTGCAAATGGAATGAACGTGTTACAGAGAATGTACTTCTACATATTGATGTCTGCATGTGTGTATGCATATATACTTATAACGAACTCACTGACCTCCACAGGGCGGTCCAATTAGAGCCAGCCCATCCAACCCTGGCATGCCTGGCTCCATAATTTCATACCCATAGTTCCTCCACCCCACCCGTGTTCAAAATACACACATACCATCCATTGTCCACTTGTTATCTCAGCCATGACACACCTCCACACATTGCCCTCTCCTGAGCATTAGGGGCCCTACACGTATGTTGTCCCAACCCATGTATTCTCAGGCTCTCCCACCATTTAGTCCTTAAACATACCTGCCCTTGATTGTGTAATGGTCGGATGGCCAATCATCCTATCAATTTTTGGTAGTCCCACCAGGGACTACCCTCTGTGTGTAAAGTAGACTTAGCAAATCAACAGTGTTACTCCCACTGGTTATATCCTGCCAGTGGTGTGAGTAGCAGTGCTTTGCTCACTCCTGCCCATATATATATATATATATATATATATATATTATATAGCTGTATAAACTTATATACATTTCCTATGCTGGGCACTGATTAGACCCGCACAAGTGCACTCAGACTTGCTTATTGGTACTTATATGTGTTTACTGCTGCTTATTTGTGCTTACACCTGCTTACTAGTACCTTATTCATTATGACAGTGCCACTTTGCTTGAATGATATTTAAGTTAAATATCTCATGCGATAATCTTATGTCGGTTTTATGGCAAAACGACATTCATTCCACATGTAAAATGATATGTGCTATTGTTGGGCTCGAACCATGAATGCCTGTTTGTTTGGCGGATGCTCTAAACACTACACTATTGACACTTACATTGATTCCGCATGTTTTTCTGTATTTGAATGAATATGATGTGTAAGCTACACTCGGCGGAGGGCAGCGATGCGCAGACATGCAGCAATTCAAATGCATAATAGGGACATAGGGACAGGGAATCTAATTGTGAATGTTCTAGGGACAGGGCTCTACATTTCACTATGTGCTTGTGTGTTTACTACTTCAGTTTTATTTCACTGTTCGTGGACACTCTTGTATGCTTTTCGGTATCCACAGTCACTGACTTACTGACTTACTATTAGGGGTGGGCTCCACTAGTAGGCATAGTAGATTTTGCAAGTGTTGGGGCATGTTTACACCTCCACAGAGCACTTGTACATGCCCCCTGCACTCGCACATATTTCCTGTGCACTTCGAGGGTGCGGCGGCGGACCCTTATACATATTCATATGGTGCTGCTGCACCATCTGTAGTGAGGATGCTTGCCGCAATGCTAAAACCGTCCTTGCGCTGAGCTTCTTGAATCCCGGGGTTCGTGTTACTTTTTCATCTTATACTTTTCTTTGTTTGTTCATTTTTCAGTTATTGCAGATATTTTGGTTAATGATTTAAACCAGAGATGAAACTGCTCTCATTATTTCATCGCAAAACTATTGTTTCCAACATCTTTCAGATCTGCAGGAACAGCATTGTTATTTTAAAATACAGCATGATGTTCTTCCAGTTTCTATTTGCAGTTTCATTTAAGTATTGACAGTAACTTTGTGTCATGCATTCACATAGCAAGATGGGGATTATACCACCTTATACATTCCCCGGCATTCATGAAGCTTGCGCCAGGTGCAGTAGTCGAGTCAGCGATCTAACGCCAAATATGGCCGCCAAGCGATTCAGGTATGAGCTGTTTTCACATGCACTAACAGCATATGTCAGAGTTTCAAAGCTCCCGGTGCATGTATGCTAATTACCCCATGCACAGTAGTGTAGCTGCAAATGAAGGTATATAGCGATTCATGAAGTGGTGCAGGCATAGTGTAAGCATGTAGAAATGTAAACCAAAAAAAACGGTTTACATTTTTTCAAACATAAAATCGGAGCCAGGAAAGCAGACCAAACTTATGTATTATAATGTTAATATATGCCAATGGCTAAATATATAGCCAATGGCATAAAAAACATGCACAACACATAGAAAATAACATTTAATGTCATGGCCACACTAACGCAAAGTAAAATCACAGTGCATCGGTGCGCAAACTGGATCACAATGAAAATATATTTATATGTCATAAAACTGCAATGTAACACAATTCATGAATTCCCTATAATAGTCAATGGCACGCATGCTACACCACAACCATGGCGCAAGGGCTGCTAAGGGTCTGTGACAGTGTTCTGCATGGTAATTAGGAATTAGTAGTCAATGCCATGCAAATGAGTCAAGTAATTCTGAATTGCAAAATCCCCGATGGTGTAAGGATGTACCACACAGCGTAGCGGTACAACACCAAGGTGTGGCCTGGAGATAAACATGACATCAAGAGAGGGGTGCACAACCTTAGCTGTAAGCACATTGGAGCATTGCTAATCCCGGTTGCCTGTTGCTAAGCAAAGCCACGGGATAGGGGTGTGGAAATAGTCATAGCTTTGCTTAGCTGAGAGCACACAAGGTAACTGAAAGTGCATGGGAACATGGATGAAAACATGCTCGAAACCCTGTAAACGGCTGTGCGTGGCGCGCACCATAGCTGAAACAGGAAGGAAACGGGAAGACAATAAGGAAATGCTGCAGCATGGTAATTGGAGTACAAATGAATAATTAACACCTAGGAACTCACAGTGGACCATTGACAACAGCTAACAAGGCTGCTAGCAGCTACCTGCAGAACAGGACAGGGGAGGTGCCGTACTGCAAAGAAAAGAGAACTGTCACAGCAGAACAAAGCAAACTTGCAGTAGATCAGCTACATAACACATTTCGCAACACAATCCTAGGTTGGGAAAGTACAAAACAAGAAAGCAGGCAGCTGGATGCATGCCTGACAATGGGAGAGGAATCGGGTTGAAAAGTGAAGTAAAGGGCAATAGATGAATCATGGCAGCCAAGTGTAAGTCAACACCAAAGGCCCTACAGTAACAGTACCTGCTGTAAAACCCATAATTAAGATATCCTGCAGTTGAAATTACACATACACACCCATTTACACCAGCATCATCCATTGCACATTAGTATAAGGTGTGAAAGCCCCACACACCCACTTGTATATTCCCAGACACTCTGCACCATTGGTGTATACAGACGGGGACTTTTAATATGTACATGTTAGGGGCTGCCATAGCTTTGATTCACCAGCATGTGTTGAAGACTGACGGTGGTGTGGAGGATGATTCTGACAACCATCTCAGGCACCGGAGGAGGAGAAGAGTGTTCAAATGCAGGGTAACCTACCAGGGGCTACATGATCTGTTGATAGTAGAGCGTTACAGGGTGGACAGGGAGACCATACAGCAACTTGTTGAGGTGTGCCGGCCATGCCTCAGAGCCAGAAATAACAGAGGGGAACCCATCCCAGTAGACACAAAGGTATGTGTAAGCTTGAGAATACTAGCCACGGGTGCCTTTCAAAGGCCAACTGGGGATATCATGGGGATTTAACAGGCATCAGCATCCAGGGTACTCCACCAGTTCTTGGATGCCATGTTACCACATGCCAATGAGCACATATACTTCCCCCAAACGCAGGAGGAGTTGGCCAGCAATATGCATCTCTTCCACCGTGTGGCAGACTAGCCGGAGGTACTGGGTGCAATAGACTGCATGCACATACACATCGAGACACCACCTAGTGAGCAGGGAAGGTGCTACATAAACCGCAAGGGATACCCCTCCATCAACTGCCAGGTCGTGTGCAATACCCAGGCCATTATCATAGATGGGTGTGCTGGCAGCCCTGGAAGCTATCACAACTCCCACATCTGGCATGCCTCACAGCTGTATCAGGTATTTGCCAGAGGGGACATCCCATATGGCCACCTGGTTGGGGATGTTGGCTATGCACTGGAACCATGGATGATGACTCCCATCAGAAATGCACACACACAGCCATGCAAGAATGCCATAATGAGGCACATGCAGAAACCAGAATCATCATAGAGGGCGTGTTTTGGATGCTGAAATCATGGTTCTGTTGCTTGGACATATCTGGTGGAGCCTTGCAGTACTCTCCAGGCACATATGCCCGCATCTTCATAGTATGTGCCATGCTACACAATATGATCCTGCGGAAACAGCTGCAGCAGGGACAGAATGGTGAAGGCCCTCACAGCCCACCAACATTGCCAAGGGCCTCACAGGCACAGAGGGACTCAGACCACGAACACCCTGTGCCAGCCCCAGTGGCAGACGGAGGTTTGCCCAGTATGCCCATGCCTTGGTAAAGAGGGAATGTATAGCACACACACTGACAGTGTAGGCACCTATGGACTGACACCCTTCTCCACCTGCACACACAGCAGACATGGATGGCACACGCACACGACCACCTGTAAATTGTCATGTATAGGTGGTCTACTGTGTGCATCCTACATAGGCAGCCCTCAACTATTGTACACACAACTGCCATTGGCGCAAGGTAAGTCAATACCTGAACAGCAAATTAAGCTATCAGCATGTGTCCATACTGTATGTATAGGTTCATAGATACATAGGTAGGTGCATGCCTAACTACCTGAGGCCAGTCATAAGCATAGCCAAAATGTGTCTACTGTCACCACCCCATTGATTAACTAACTGTCCCTCTGTGGAGCAGAGTCAATTGTGGGATCCCTGGGGTGTATCCACTGTTCCCCACCCACTCTGCAAGGATTCCTTGGAGTGTTAATGAGGGGTTTTGTATAATGTAATCAGGGATGTAGTTCCAAATAATGGGGAGTACCCATGACAGGAATCTGTCACTCCAGCATCTTCCAGTTATGGTTGTGGCAAGGTGTAGCTCATTACAGTGTGTGGCGCACTGTGACATGGATGCCCATAGGTGGAGCAGATCCATTAAGCCTGACTTGGACATGGCTTTGTTGGCCAGCAAATATTATCCGTGAGTAAATGAGATGCCACTGAGTAATGCATGAGTTTATGCAGTCTGGCAGCATAGGACACATTTCTGAGAGCATTATCCCTCTATGCGAGGTACGTTCCTGGCCATACCAGCTGTCAGATGTGTTCTGAGGTACATCCAAAACAGGTTATCATACTCGATGATGGGACTGATGAATTATGAGTAAAGGGGCACAATAACCTAAGTCTGTTTAGATGTGAACCCTTAAGTAATCAGATGGCCTACATAGATGGATGCCCTAACTACTTCGCACATATGACTGTCAAAGGAGAGATCACTATGTAATGTACTCCCCACATACCCATTAGGTCATCTGAATTATACTGTCTGCCACTCATGTGTTAATGTGTGTGTGTGTAGTTTCCCAAAATGGAATGACCATGCAGTATGTGGCCTTTAGCTGGAGGCCATCACTCTGACACCCTGTGTTGGTATATGCGAGGCCCCTTGAAATACGTCTCTGACAGCTGGACTGTCAGTTATGGCTCCCAGTCTGCAGTAATCACCAAACATGGCCTGCTGTAGTCCACCTGTGTTAGCCTGTACCTCTGAGAAGTATATGGCAAACAGTAGGGGTCCCAGGACTGAGTCCTGTTGGACACCAGTTGTGATTAGTCAAGAGTTGGACCTGGAGGCTGCTAATCTTACAATATGGGTTCTGTGTGTAAGCCTGTTGGCAAACCAATCTGTGATGTATGGGTGTATGTACTGGCTGGTGAGTGTAGAAATAATACCTGAGTGGGGAATGGTGTCAAAACCCTTGGCGAGGTCCAGATAGTATGTGTGAACCACCACACCCCACACCTAAAGTCTAGGTGGCTGTAAGATGTCAAACTGGTTCAGTAGGCATGATCTGCACTCAATCAAGGTGACCTGGGTTGGGTCAAGTGTCTGGAGGTTACCATTGTCTATGTTAATGAGTGTCATGAGGATGCGCTCCATAGCCGTACAGATCTGGCTACTCAGGCCTATGAGGTGGTAGTTACCATAGTCAGTTGTGTCATCACCTTGGTGGAGTGTAATAGCTGTTGCCATGTGCCAGTGAATGGCCATGTAGCCTGTGTAGAGGTTGATGTTGAATTGCTATATAAGGCAGGGGGCCACTTTGTCTTGTAGTGTCTGCAGGATGCAGTCTGGGGCACCATCTGCCTTCACTGATGCTCTGTCATGCTGTTTGAAAGGGCCATTACCACCTGTATGTCACAGATGTCTGGGATACTGTACATTTTGGGTATTGTTGTGGGCCTAGTAGGGGGTGAAGCTTGCTCCAAATGTATCATCAAGTGTGTTGATGATATCAGTAGGGTCAGTATATTCAGTGCAATATTGCACCAGCACAGTACAAATCTGTGTGTTACTGCTTACATCCTTGACATAGCCAAAGAAGCCTTTGCTGTCATATTCCGAATCCATGCCTATTTACCTGTGGATGTCAGCCTTGGATGATTACATGAGTAACATAAGTATCTTGCTAATACTGGTCACGGACGTTTGCATGTCTTGGGATTTGCTGTTGTTCTGGACTACTGTACTACTTCGGTTGTATAGCCTGTATAATGCAGGGGTTCAGCAGACTGGTGTCCTTGTGTAGGAGTAGTTGTCCTGGTTTACCATAGATGGCATGACCTATACATCTTTTTAGTTGCTTATAGAGTGCATTCGTAATTCTGTCTGTATCCTGAGCAGTGTCATCAGTGAGCATGGGGACTGTGAACCCCCCCCACCTCTGTCTGTGGATTTAGCTGCAGAAAAGGTATTCACTGTGTGTTCCTTGGGTGGGGGAGATGGCTGGGAGTAGAAATCATCAGTGAATAGTTCATGGTCAGATCTAAACAGTGACTGGTTTACTTCTGCTGTAGTGCACCTGTTGCACATGTCAGTGATTACAACTTCTAGTATGTTTTCACCTCTCGTTAGTCCATCTACCAACTGATACAGGCCATATGAGGTGATAAATCCCAGGAAGTGCTGGGTCTGGAAGTGAATACTCGAGTAGGTTATCCAGTTAAGTGTAGGGTAGCCGACATCAATCAATAACAGGGTGTCTGGTAGGACTGTCATGTTTACCACTGTCTCCAGATAGTTGTAGTGGTGCTCCTGGGTCATAGAAGGTTATCTGTAGCAGCTCACAGTTTGCATTGCAGTCGTGGCTGATGTTAGCTGCATGATCACAGAGGTATCATCCTGCCCCACTAACTTGGAGGTGTAAGTATCCCCAATGAATATGGATACACCCCCTCCATGTCTGTGCTAGTCCATGTACAGTGGCTGAAATGTGTGTTATGGGTTGTAGTCTGGTAGTGCCGGTGTGCTCACAGAAGCCTTATACAGGTCCCAGTCACAGAACAGATGTAGATGTCCATACTGAGGGATGCTGTGAGTGCATGCATGTTGTGAGTATTACCCCTGGTGTTGAGTAGCCTAACCCTCATTGGTCCCGCTATTGTGCAGTTCATGGAGGTGAGATCCACCTCTGAGACCTGCCTAAAAATGGCACCATGGGTGTGCCAATAGCCTTCACCAGCATTCCAAAGCCTTAGGCTGACACGTGCAAGTTGGTATGGCATTATTGCAGGCATGTATCCCATCTGTGCTTGTGTCCCATCTTTCCTGTAGGTAACCTACTGGTAAGCAATACAAAGCCTGAAACCTATACATGTCCACTAGCTTCCAAGATAGGCTTTTGGTGTGATTTTGATTCAGTAGTCTGTATGCTATTGCTGTACTTAACTGTTGTCTGACTACATAGTGAATCTACACTGTATATTATGATCAGAAAACTCTGTATAATCACATATGATGTTGGAGATGGCCTGCACTGTAGAGGTTCACAGATAGGTAGTAGGCTATCTGCCCAAGGGCATTTAGAAGCATAGCTACGGTGTGGTGGCTTTACCTGCACCATTGATGAAGTAACTGAGCCTCTGTCAAGCATAGCCAATGAAGTGATTCCAGGCAGAGTTGCTGGAAGCTTTTGAAGACTGGTGTGCTGCAAAGTGATAGGGGTACATAGCGATCTCAAAACGACATGTTAACATGACAAACCAACAGCATTCAATTTCCCCAACAGGTCTTCCAGCTGTAGAACTGGAGTGGCTCCCCCACACCCTGGCTGTATGTGTCTGGGACACATGATCCCAGGGGTGTATAAACTGTTGGCCAGTCACACATCAAGGTTTCCCCTGAAGTGTGTCAGTGAGTGGCAATGCCAAATGTAGTTAGGATGTTAATGTATAGTCTCTCAATTCATGTGTCATGTCGGTATTTCGAGAAGCTCACTGGGTGTGGGTGGCTCCACCTGTTGTGCAGCCAAGCTTACACATAGGATTCATGGACATAGGAAATAGGAAGAAGGAACGTCAATGTCAATAGTGTAATGGCTACAGCATTTGCATAATATCTGTGCAGTCCTGGTTCAAATCCCAATAAGGTCAGAGATGATTTACATGTTGCATAGTATACCTTAACCACAGCTTGCATATATAGGTAGTATTCCACAGAATAATAAACATTTGGAACACACAACCACTGAAATGTGCGTTAATCATCCTTGCACTACCAGTGCCTGGTCTGAGAGGCAAAATTACTGCTGCCAGGATTAGAACACACAACCATGTACACAATCTTCACAATAACCTACCATTAAGCTACCTGAGATGTACCAACAGCAGTTGTGTATTCTGACAGGTTAAAACACAAAAAGCAGGAATATGTGGAAATAGGACAAACCGGCATGTACCCAATGAAAGGTGGATGCTATATATATATATATATATATATATATATATATATATATATATATAGATAAATCAACATATATATATAGAGAGAGAGTGAGAGGGAGAGAGAGAGAGATATATGTCGATATAGGGGGATATACATATATATGTAGATATATAGATAGGTTAACAACATCTACATAACCATGGAGGCACATATAAATGGGATACCTATCAAATACCGAATGCTTGACATACCGATGCACGTAATAACTAGGCTTAAAGTCCAAAAGACCACAGTACCAAAACACCAGAAGCACGGTGTTTAAAATCCCGATGTTAAGGGACATTTAGTCAGTGCTTCTGGTGTTGTGGTTCAGGTAGGTTACTGTGTGTAAGTGTGTTTCTGAGGGCTGTAGTGTGTGTAAGTGTGTGTTCTGAGTGTGATGTGTGTTCCTGGGGGACTGTAATTTGTGGGTGTGGGTTTGCTTTGTGCTTCTGTTTGTGTGATCTAGAAGGTAGAATATTAAAGTAGGGGGGTGTGGGGGGCGCAGCCACCCACATGGGGTGTGTAGGGGGGCTTGCCTACCTGCTCATACGTAGTATAGGATGGTTTGTTTGGATGAGGTGGGTAGCATTGTGTCTGTGTGTGTGTTCCATGTTTGTGTTACTTTCGCGAGTTTGACTGTTGCTGTCGGTAAAGTGGGGTATGGGAGTCTGGGCCTGGTACTGTGGGCGTCGGAATTTTCTGCGTTTGGGATTCCATAGGTATCCCATATACAGCAGTTGAAGTGTTCATATATGAGTATAACATGGACCATACCAATCACACATTCCGCCATGATCAAACTTTATGAACAAAGGATATGGAGAGTATATGCCTATACACATTACAAATATGTGCTATGGACATGAGCCAAAGATAGGGTTATCACCTGTTCCCCTTTGCGAGGGACAGTCCCTCTTTGGGTGGTTGTGTTCTGACCAAAAATATTAAACATGGCAAATGTCCTGAGATTGTAGGACATAATTATGTCCCATATGTAATGTAATCATTGGATACAATAGTTCTTTCTGTATCTAAAATACCTACATGTCACAAGAAACAGGATAAGCAACTAAACTGCTACAAGAATAAGCTTATATTTAGGCAAAAAAGGAACTCTATCCCTTGTACTGACCATGAGTTTGTGTCGGCCTGTAAAATCTGATGTGTGTCCCGAAAATGTCCCACTATGCCCATTTGAAAAGGTGACAACCCTAGCCCAAGATGGTTAGTCACCAGCACAACTCCAATGACTGCAAATACCTTTGACAGAAATACACAGCTTTCATGTAGCAACACTTTATTACATTCTGATGTATTGTCAAAAGGATTCAAGGACTAACATCATCTGCATGCTATACAGGAACCAATAAACAGTGCCTTAATGAATCAGCCTGCAATTACCATAGTATTAGTCCACTAAAGGATAGGTGTTCATATAGGGAAGGAACCCTTACGCACATATCGATTATGCATAAAAGCAGTTCCTACACACCTGCATCTGCTATGTACACCCACCAACATCACCCCCACACCCAAACAAATTACAATACAAACTGTAATAACATCGCAAATCATTCACTCATTGTACGACATCTGCAGAAGCCTTAACATACCTTGTCAGAGACACACTAACATGGCCCTATGTGAAATAGTTGCTGTTATGCAATGGAAAAGCTGCTGATGTTACAGGGTTTGTTTGCACTAATCCCGTTTTAGAGGGTTGAGTGTACACCGGGAAGTGTTGTCAATTACTGATTAACAGCACAGTATGATACACATGTACACCAAACCAAAGATGTCTGGTGAGCACACTGTAAACCACCTAACATTTCATGCATAGCCATACAGCCTTGAGCTGCCCAAACATCCTTGCCAGACTGAAACATCTGCAGAAGTATCAGGTACAAACAAACCCTGCATAATTAGCAATGTTCTGAAATTTAACAGCTGTACTCACATGTAGAACAACATCTACTAGCCATTACACATAATCCACAGGAGTCATGAAGCTAATATATCTCTGTCTGTGTGTCTGTCTCCATATAGCTGTTGAAATACATCACAAACAAGACATCCAGACCGTCTTCCTCGAAAGTAAGCCAAAGGGCAACGCCCAAGTGGAATACTCAATTATACACCACTGTTGCCATGGTATTAGCTAATGGAGTATCTGCACAGCTGATGTGCATCTAATTAACTACTTTGGAACATCAACTGGCGGTCAGGATATCACATGTTACCGATATTTAACTATAAAAGGATGGCTTATCACACATTCAAACCATCTGTATATACCAGCAGAACGTTACAAAGAAGATTGAATCACAAACTGAAAAGGATTGAAATAACAGTCAACGACTCCTCGGGCTACTAATAAGGTATGTAGAACACATAGTATGTCTGTATATGTAGTACCTGTTCTGTAATATTTAAAGTATACGCAATGCATATAGTGGAAACAGTTACCTTGTAGTGATGCATTGTTGAGCATAGTAGCGCTTGTAATATTTATGTGTGTACTGCTGTAGGTCACAAGGCAAACACCGCATACACCACAAGGGATGCTATATAAGGGCTTTGAACCCAACTAATCCTCACCAGTCACTGCCAGTGGCAGGGTTGGTCCAACAAGTATGTGCTATAACAGGGGATAGTATATGTTGATATATTGTAACAACAGGCATATGTATGGGTGTATTACTGAGACTAACAAACATGTCGAAGGTTGGCCCACTGTCCAATTATGATTTGCATTGTGGGATATTGTGCCAATAACTGTGTAATGTACAGTATTGTAGGCAGATATGTATTACAAGTTACATAGCATTACTGTTATGTTAGGCAAACATTAGTTATGTCTATTGGCATTTACAATACACAATAACAGGATACATATGACTTGTAGTCATCCGACAGTTTAACAGCATGATAGCAAAGTAAAATGGAAGAGCTAGTTAACTATCTATGCACATAAGACATGTAATAAGTTCAAGGGTAGGTACTAGGCTGTCTGCCCAACGGTATTTATAAGCCTAGCTAGAGTGTGTTGGCTTCCGCCAACCCCTTAGGTTAGTTCCCTGTGCCTCTGAATGCCAGAGCCATTAGTTCCCTGTGCCTCTGTCCAGCAGAGCCACTGCAGTGATCCCTGGGGTACGTGTGTCTCCCATCCACCCATCAAGGCTTCTCTTGAAGAGTGCTAGTGAGGGGCCCTGCCTGATGTACATTAGAATCATGTTCCAGAGCATGGGGAGTCTCTGGGTCAGGGATCTATCCATCCAGCATATCCTAGTCATCGTTGTGGTTAGGTGTATATCCCTAGAGCATGTGGCTCTCAGGGGCTTCTGTTTAGGTGGAGCATATCTAGCAATACTGGGTTGGACATGGGCCTTGTATGTCAAGCAGAGATTACCTGTGAGTACGCGGTATGCAACAGAGTACAGCTGGAGTTACTTTAGTTGGGCTACATATGTCATCTGTTTGAGGTCAGTAATCCTCTTGGTGTGGTATTGTTGTGGTCTTCCAAGCTGTTGCAGTTGTCTTGTAAGGTACATCCCAAATGGGGTGTTGGATCCTTTAATGGGTCTAATAAGTCATGAGTAGAGAGGCACAAAAGCCTCCTTTGTTCTGGATGCAAACCCATTAGAGATTAGGGGGGCCACGTAGAAGGATATTTTAACCACCTTGGCATTATGGCTATCGAAGGAGAGATTGCTATCTACTGGGGTTCCCAGATCCCTTATTACCTTTTCTGTATGTAGGGGACTAGCACCTATATGGTAGTCCACGGGTAATTAGTTTTATCCAAAGGGGATGACTATGCACTTTGTGGCATTCAGCTTGAGGCCATGATATTGACACCAGGTATCTGTCTCAGTGCGACCCTTCCGGAGGGTGTCTGCATGAGCTGGGGAAACAATTATGGCCCCTAGTTTGCAGTCGTCTGCAAACCTTTTCAGCCAAAGCCCTCCTGTGCTTGACTGTACCTCAGAGAAGTATATATCAAACATGAGGGGTCCTAGGACTGAGCCCTGGGGGACGCCACTTGTAACTGGTCTACAGTCGGACCTAGGGCATGCAACTCCCACTGTGTGGGTTCTGTCTGTGAGCCACTTTGCAAACCATCTCATGACATAGGGGTTAATGTTCAGGTGGATGGGTATGTCGATAATATCAGAATGGGGAATGGTGTTGAAAGCCTTTGAGAGATCAAAGTAGGCTGTGTGGACCTCCTTACCCTCAACTAATGCCTTGGTAACTGTCTCAAAGAAGTCCACCAGGTTTAGGAGGCATGGTCTGCCCTTAAGCAAGGCAAACTGGGAGGGGTCAAAGGTTTGAAGGTACCCA
Organism: Protopterus annectens; assembly: GCF_019279795.1. Taxonomy (NCBI): domain Eukaryota; kingdom Metazoa; phylum Chordata; order Ceratodontiformes; family Protopteridae; genus Protopterus; species Protopterus annectens. Next base: position 1,407,794,344 of record NC_056731.1, on the reverse strand, counting down.
ATGTCTCTGTGACTGAGATCCATGATGATGTGCTCCATAGCCTTGCAGACCAGGCTAGTCAGGCCTATAGGGCAATAGGTCCCATGGTCCATTGTGGCATCACCTTTGTGGAGTGGGATAACTGTTACTGTGTGCCATTCAGGTGGTACAAAGCCTGATGCGAGGCTATTATTGAACATGGTGCATAGGTGGGGAGCCAGTACATACTGAAGTTCATGTAAAACACAGCCTGGGATGTTGTCCAGTCTCATGGCTGCATATGTGATATTGGCTTTAGAGTGTGCAGCTTTTACCTGCGTAGTTGTGATTACAGGAACTCTGCATTCTTCCAGTATAGCAATGGGCCCTTTCTGGGGTGAGGGGGGGGAGGTAGCACTGAACTTATCTGCCAGGATGTTGGCAATATCAGTTGGTTCTGTAATGTTCGTGCCTTTGTGCTGTAACTCAGAGCAGATCTGGGTGTTGACATTGAGATATTTGACATAGCTATAGAATGCTTTGTGGTTGTCCTTGGAATTAGTGGTGGTTTTATTTACATAGCTAGCTTTGGAGGATCTTATAAGGGATCTCAGCTTCTTACTGAGACTGACCAGGGTGCACCTCCATGCATGGAATCGTACTGTCCTTTGCAACAGTGTCTTCCTTCTGTTGTAAAGTTTGTTTATGGCAGGGGACCACCTGATTGGCTTCCTTAATTAGGAGTATAGCGTCTTGGTTCTGTTTGGGCTAGCACGATCCATGCACCCATGTAAGTGCTTATTGAGTGCATTTGTGTAGGATTCAGCAGTTGTAACTGTATTGTCCATCTGCATGGGTGCCATGAAGTTCACCACATCTGTCTTAAGAAACATGAAGTTGGCTTTGTAGAAATATTATACTGTGGTTTCCTTAATGGGGGGTGGGGGCGGGATGTGGTTATCAAGGGTGTTATGCTTATGGTCGGATCGGACAAACGAGGAGTTGACTTCAGGTGTAGAACACCGGTCACTCATGTTGGTAATGCCTAGGTCTAGGATATTGTTGCCCCTGGTGGGTGTGTGGATAAGTTGATCCAGGGCATTGGTGGTTATGAATTCCAAAAACATTGAGCTAATGAGTTGGTACATGAGTAGTTATCCCAGTTAATCGTCTGGTAGGTGAAGTCTCCCATTAGTAGGGTGTTGGTTGAACCCTAATAATTTCCAGTACATCAAGAAAAGAGGGGTGGTAATCTAGGGGCATGATGGGGTATCTCTAGCAAGCTACAATTTGGATTGCTGTTTAGCCCAGAGGTAGTTGCACTTGGATAACCTTGGATGCATTGTGCTAAGCAACTAGCCTGGAGGGGTGGATATCCTTAATGAATATGGACACACCTCTGCCTTGGGTGTTCTGGTCCAGGTTACATAGCCGAAAAGTGTGCTATGAGGTATAGCCTGGTAGTGCAGGGGTGCTCTCTGGAGCCTTGAACCAGGTCTCAGTCACTGCACAGATATCGATGTTCTCCATTACAAGGAGTGCCTCGAGTGAGTGCATTTTGAGATTTAGACTTCCAGCATTGAGTAGCATTACCCTCAGTTTGTGCTTGCCTGTTCCTGTTATGGTGGTGAATATATTATTTGACCCTTGCCTAAAGAAGGCACTATAGGGGCAGCAAGAGCCTTAGCCAGTATCCAGAATCCCAGGGGCGACAGGTGCAGGCCATCTGTGGCAAAGCATTGTGGTCTGTCGACCATGTCATCCCAAGCAGACAGATACTGGATCCCCTTAGAATGACACCAGAAGCTTAGCCAATCGTTGAAGTCAATAATTTTGTCCTCATACTGCGGTATCATTCTGGGCGATGGCAGATTGCTACTCAGGGCTAGGGTCATACCTGCCTGGCCTACAAGATTGGAGAGCTCTTCAATGTCTCTTTTCATGTAGTCCAGGGAGGTATGTCTCAGGTTATTCACATCAACATGGACAATGACAGAGTCATATTTGTACTTGTTGTGGAGTGACCTGAGTGCGTGGGTTATGTGGCAGATCCTGGTACCCAACAGGCGGCTGACAGTAACCTTCTCTTTGTTTAGCCTGGTGAGTGGAACATCAGTGTGCCTGACTGTAGAGTCACCTATGACTAGCATGTTGGGTACATTGATTTGCCTTATTGGCTGTGATTGAGTGAAACACTGACTCTATGGGTTATGTGCCATTGGGGTTGTGTTGGGGGATGGAGGCTGGTTGCATTACCACTTTGGAGGTCTCTGTTGCTTAGACAGATTATTACTGAGAGCCTCTGCAAGTGATTTTGTATTACTATGTGTGGATTATGGTGGTGTAGAGTTAGTGAGACTATGTGATGAGTGTGGTGTGGTGCAAATGTTTACCTTCTCCACATGACTGTCAGGGTCAGTCTTGGTTGGAGAGAACTTTACCTCCAGTTTGGCTAGATAAGTGCATTTCTCACAGGTTGTAGTGTTGGGTGGTAGGTGGAGAGGGTTGTCTGTGTACATGAGGCAATGTCTACATTGCCTCAAGATGTCCAGATTCATCAGATAGACAGGAGAGGACACTGGCAGCTGACCCTTGGACATGCCTGAATATAAAACTATTTTCCCCTAGATAAGTGAGGAAAGTGCGTACAAGAGCTATTTTACTCTAAGGATGTGAGAAAAGTACGTACAAAAACTGTTTACCTCTAGGTAATGATGAAGCTTGAGTGCTATATTAATTAGTAGCTTATGTAGTGCTTACAAGTTCTGAACAAGGGCTGAGCATGAATAAGCAATCCAGATAGGGTCTTGGATAACATAAATACACTGCCCCCCCAACAGGTACACAATCATATATCCATGTACACTATAGAGCCCCTGTAACCACAACTATGCAGGTACAAGCTGCACTCAGGCTGCATGGGACCTGTCCACATCCCAGGTTGTATCATACACATATGGCAAAACAAGTTGCTCTCCACATACACATCATGTAAAACATAGCTTCATGTCAGGCTGTCTACACATTGAATGGTGCACACCAACAGGTATCACAACCCACAAAGGGGGAGACACCGCTGATAATGGGAAGTATTGCACTACTACTCTGCTGTGTCTGGTCTGAAAGGCCATGAACCTTGATCAAATTATTTGATGTCAGCAGTACAGATGTAGATGACAGTAAGGTTGAATTCACACTGCATATCATAACCTTGCCAGGTCATAAAACATCATCACCCATATTGTGTTCTACCTACGCTCAGTATACTAGATGTACATTCCTATGTCACAGGAGTGTTTTGCAATGGGACTGCTGGCAGAACCAACACTACAGAAGGTGCCTGAATAATACATGCACATCACACCAGTGCCAGCTACAGTAAGACAGGGTTAATTCATTGTACTCCCCCTCATTGTAGTCTACACCACACAGACTAACAGAAGGCATCTGCCTATTGAAGTATGTGAATGACTATGACCTAGGTGCAATAGCTGACTCAGAGTGTTGTGGACAACATACAGAAGGGGCTTTGTGGGTGAGGTGTGTGACATATGGGCACAATCTGACAGCTACATATTGCATTGTTACCCCTATGTTAATAACCCTGTACCCATGAACTACCACCTAGGCAGCGGTCAACATAATGGACACTGTGTGTAAGGGATGCAGCTGGGCAGTTGTCTTTCCTGTGATAGTTATGTCACCACACCTGTCAGGTAGTCGTATGTGGCAGCCCTACTCATAACAGGGTGCCATCCATGAATATAGAGATCATTGTCCAGCCATACTCAACACTCAAGTGACCCTTATCAGATCACATATTTCCTTTAAGGGGTATTGGCCATGTTTAGATGGCCTACACCAGCCTTCCCATTCTCCATCTCCACTATGTAGCATGATGCTTACCCTGAATAAAGCCATGTCCAACCCAGTGATGTTGGACATGCTACACGTACACATCCTGATCTCAAACACATATTTCATGGACATCCACCTTCCTAGTACTAGGATCACCACATGCTGGACAGATCCTTGTCCCATACACTTTACATAGTCCTGCCATACCATGCATTCCTGTCCAGCAAAGCTGCACATCACCCCCTCTCAGACATGGCGTGATGACCGCATGGTAAATGTGTCATTAACCCTGTGGATCAGTTATGTGGCACTGCTCCACCTGGCCCCAGAGACCCACCTGTCAGCTACAGCTAGGTAACCTTTCATCCTAGATTCATACATGGCCCAGGGCATATAGCCTACTAGTTGACTTTGACTGTGCATGCTATAGTTGATATCCATCCCTGCAAATACCATCTGGCTAGCCAGTGTCCCATGTGTATCACATGTGCAACACAGGTGATACATGACAGGATGTTGAACTGCTGCACAGTGCCGTGTAGATGTATATGGCAAAACACATACATGTAAAACCTTCCATGAGCAAGTCTGCAGGTTCAAAGGTCATGTCCGTTAAGGCAGTGTAAGTCTTTATATGTGACATATACACAGCTTCAAAGTCGACTGCATTAATGTGGACACATGCAGCCATGTGCTGATAGGTAGGAACACCAGTACAAGCAAACAGACATGCCCACATCAAGACAGCATCCACGTGAAGTATGAGCAATATAATCAGGTGACACACACACATATATGGTGATAATATCCAATCACCATTGAGTGTCACATGTGTGTGACACAAACATGTCAGTGGTGTTAGTGTCATGTAGATTTGCAAAGACAACTATTTAATCGTAATAAATGTGATACACATGTATGTTCAGCTGTAGCTCTGTATGTCTCTGTGAGTTACTGTGACCTGTCTCCATCATTATGTCTTCCAGTAAGCCGTGTGCAAGGCTTCCCCCTTATACCCACTTGGAGGATGAGGCCCTCATCCCATACCTACATGACAATCATGATATCCTGTTCAGCCATGTGCCACAGGATGCACAGCAGCGGGATGCCCTGTGGATGTAACTTTGCAGGAGGGTTAATGATGTGAATGGCCACAACCCCACATACCAGCAAGTGTGCAGACACTGTACAGACCTTATTAGATGGGCAAAACAGTGTGCGAATGCAATCGCCAGGGAACAAGGTGCAACAGGTGGTGGGCCACCAACCCAGCCCCCACTCAAATGTACTGAGGAGCTACTGGCCAACTTGAGGACACGTGCAGAACAACATCCACAAGCCTTAGCCAATATTGTGGAGGTGGGTGTCTCTCAACCACCGAGCCTGGAGTTGCCTGGAAAGTCACTACTGCACCTATAATAACTATATTCCATATAGTTACATGTGTCACTGTACAATATGTAATGTAACATCATATGCAAGGCATGTATACACACATGCCACATACTATAGTATGCTACTGTGTGTATGTACACATGTACATACTCCATAGTTTAGTCTATTGTACTGGTGTATGTGTTAATATGCACATTGCACCCTGTAGCTATCATACAGGCATTGATAATGATCATAACGCTGTGTTACTCCTATTTAGGTAACTCTGGCATTCCGCTGCGACAGCAGCCCGTTGCAGGTGAGACTGCTATTATTTATCAGGCATCTTAATGCACAGAACTGTCTGCCATGTTACCATTTACCACATGTACACATAATGTATGGTCCTGTCACAAAATACAGGTCGGACCTGCAATGCATCATAATGGCTACCCATGTGCAATACTTGCAAACTATGTGAAACACCAACATGAAACCTCACAAACTGTCATTCCCAGATGTGTGGACAGTTGTGCATACAATGGTGGAGGTGCTGTTCACTGTAGGGACATGTGCTACAGATCAGAACTACACATGTGGGGAATACAAACAGTACTACACAGTGAGCTGATGTATGGCCAGCCCACAGGATTCACTGGTGTGGATCACAGCCCTGCTATGAATCACACAATGTGATGTGCTATCTTGACATGTCCATGACATCTAGTGGCCTGGCTGCAACACAGCCTAACTATCCTGAAAAACATATCCCACACACCAAACATACCACCCTTTGTCTGCATAACACTGTCGTTAGTGGAGCATATGACATCTATGGGTGTATGTTATATGGGACAACACAGAGATGTGAAATAGATGCCTGTCACAATAATTTGGCCAACACGTGTACACATATGGCCATGGAGGATGGCCAGAGACATGAAACAACACACACAGTAGATGTGATGTGATTGTGTGTACACCCTGTCGTACATTGGCTCCACATGGTCCAACTATGGCCTTTGTGTAATGATTATATTGCAGATGTGGAACACTAGACATCCTATAGGCCTGTGCACATCTTGTGTAGGCGTGACATCAATCCACCACATAAGATGTGTTGAACATCTTGAGTGTCACGACATGACAGTAGTCACCTGTACAGTATCCACATCAGCCCACAGATACAGTACATTCCCCTTGCTGGTGTTGGACATCAATGTCAACCTTGCACCTCGTGTGTGTGTGTGTGTGTGTGTGTGTGTGTGTGTGTGTGTGTGTGTGTGTTTGGTACACAGATGTCATGTGGGACATGGTGTACAATGAGTTTGCCATGTCTGGCTATAGTTGCCAGGCAGCAGCAATATGGTTGCAGATGTACAGGGGTGTCATCCATATACACTTCAGTGACCTGTGTCACACATTCCACATCATGGTTTAGTGTGTATACACCTCAGTGACGTGGGTCACATTCCACAGTATATATATGTATTGTATCTGAACACAGTCATGGCTATGAACTGTGTCTGTAACTCACACTGTATAGCAATAGAGATGCCTCATGATTCCCTGCAATGGCCATGCACATCAGCTAAATGTGCAGTATATCTGTAGGTCGGACAGACAACACTGCATTGGGACACCATTACCCCACTGTATATTTGACAGGACACCATTGTGTTAAACATGTATGCATGTCATTGCACATGTCAGCAGATCACATGTCATACTACATGTGATTGTCAAGGTCATATGCCACACATAAGGCAGGTGTACTGTTATCCTGTGCTTGTCTCCATGGTATAACACAGGGATGTATGCTACTACTACTATGATTGTGTAATTTGCATGCCTTCTGCTATGACACATGCATGCTGTTGTGTGCAACCCAGGGATGTATGATAACTACCACTATTATTGTCTGTGCTGCATGCCGTCTGCTGTATCACATGCATGTTGCATGCCTTCTGTCGTATCACATGCATGTTGAGTGCCATAGCGTGTGTGTCTGTGTGTGTGTCTGTGTGTGTGTGTGTGTGTGTGTGTGTGTGTGTGTGTGTGTGTGTGTGTGTGTGTGTGTCTGTGTGTGTGTGTATGTCTATTGTACACATTTAATGTACAGGTCTTTTCTTCCCCTCACAGGTGATGTAGGTGCATTGCCCTGCTGTGGTCCATCTGATGTTAGTGTCCTCACAGACTCTAGCAGTGACAATGAACATATGATTGAGGCACAGGCAGTGTTGTTGGGGCTGAATCTGTGCCATTGGTTGCCATTCCACCTAAACCCCCCTTATCCCCGCACACAGATCTCATGCCTACACATACCCTATCACCAGTGGCCATAGAGGAAAGACAGTTGGCATGTGGAAGCGTGGAACAGGAAAGTGTGGGGGCTATGGAAGGTGTGCCTGCACCCCATTGTGTCAGCCAACTGACTGGTGATGCCCCACACAGGCATGTGGCCAGTGCTGCTTGTAGGAATACCTCTGGCCAACGTGCCCCTGCAAGACAGAGCGCAGCAGCTGGTGTCACCAGATGCATGTTTCAGGCCGTAATGTAGGCACAGGCATGTGCTGAATGGCACAACAGAGAAGATCAGAGGCTTCAGAGGGCTGCTGTCTGTTCCTTAAATAACAACATCCAGGCAATGGTAAATGCTCAACAGCAGATTGCTGAAGCTTTGGACACATGATTGGGTGACATGGTTGGAGTCCTTGACCGTCGCATGACAATCCATGAGCTGTCTGTGTTGGAACATCTGGTAGGAGTGAGGTATGGGCATGTGAAGGTAGGCCTGCCACATCACCTGTTTCAGGTCTACGTGAACAAGCTACCTCACATGTCCGCTCCTATAGTGGCGGTAGCAGCAGCAGTGCAGCTGGTTCTGTGCTGTCCACACCCTGACACAGCAGGCCACGTGCACGTGGCACTGGATGGTCCCAACAGGGATATGGTTCCAGTGGACTGTTGTCATCAGACAGTACCCAATCTGCACCTCTGCCTGGTAGTGCCTGTGCAACCCCTGGCAGGCACAGGTCACATGGCCATGGCCGGACACCATGAACTGTAAAACCTGGCCTGTACAGTCCACAGCTGTCAATAATACCCCTGTGTGGGTCAGACACATGCCAGAACTGTTTGCATACATACACGCACACACTGGACACATATGTAGGGCACTGCAACACACACATGCATAACTTCCACATAAGTCCAATTAGATCAAAGGCCCTAACCCACACACATGATGTCATCCAATGGTGCAGCCTGGGCCTCTGGCAAACATTATCACCCTGTGCATATGATGATGCCTGTGCTGCATCCCTGACATCCACACCATTGGTGCAGGGACATGCTCATATGGTCTGATGCACAGGGTGAACAGACTAGGAAGATAAGTGTAATTTACAATTGTTGAGTACTGTTGACAGGCAGCAGACATACCATGTAGTACAGGTGCACAATGCATTTCATACTGTTAACAGTATGTGTCTTGTGTAACAACAGTAACCGCATGTTGGTCATGATGTTCTGCTTTCCTCCTTTAGGTCTAATTGCATGTGCCGGTGGATGTCAGTGTTTGCAGCTAGTGTCCCATATGTCAATGTGGACTACTCACAGGTATGTATGAACATACCAGCATGCACCTTGTAGCTTCCACATCACAGTGAGAATGTCCCACGTTCCAAACCCGTCTACTGATCCAAGAGCATGATAGCTGTGTATTAAGCTACTGTGGCTACAGATGTGACATCCATACTGGGTGACATCACAGGTACAGTTACATGGAGTGGTGAGGTAAGAGAGCGATCTAGCTGATTACAAAAGCAGAGGCCAGTGGGAAGTGTGATGCCTCATTGGGAAGCAGTAATACATGTTCCCATGACAGGATGCCAAAACACAACTGTGCCCACACACTCAGGTATTGACACACATGTATTCAGTGACACAGTAACACACCCACACACTCACGGATTCACCAACACAGTAACACACACTCACACACAGTTGCTACTGTTGAGGTGAAGACCCCTGCCTATGTGCAAATCATCATTACAGTACTGTGCACCTACATGACGCATCACAGAGAATACACATTTACAGGTAGTCAGTATGGCCTAAGATTGGGGACAACAACATGGATAGTAGATTCCGTACATTCAGTATATCACCATATACAGCTGGCAATGTTGTGGCTGCATTGCAACTGCATGATGTACTAAGATACACATCACTTGCATACATCAGCAACTGCACACGCATGGTATCTGAACACACACCACTACATGTACATGTGGGTAGGTCCTACAATCCTGTCATTTGGGCATGTTTGTAGGCATTGCAATTGGTGGACATGTGTAATGACGTACAGGACACATGGACTGTTGTATGATATGATAGGTGTAATGGGTGACCGGTACAGAGGGAATGTTACATCTGTCAACATTGATATCACACCTTATGTACTGTTAGTGTTCAGCAGCCATGGACCTACATTCCATGTGCATGTGTGTAATGGCTGTAGCCACCTGTCTGCACAAAGGACAACAACAGCTATGCTATTTACATGTATGCTGTGTGTGGCATGTACATATCCAGGGCAGGTACATGTATGTCATATCCAAACATGAGGGTGTTTACTGGTGTACAGCAACAGTCATCTGCTAATGCTGTAAATAACTGAGGGCCCCTGGTATGTGTACAGCTGACCTGGTTACAGACAGTGGTATCATTGCATTGCATAATACATGGTGCAACTGTGTCAGTACATGGGTACGCTGCACAGTTGATGTAGAGCTTGGTACAGTCCACTGGTCAAGGGTCACATGGTGGTGTACTCTTATATGTCCTACTACATGTATGGATGTGTGTTGGTGGTCCAAGGGCATGGTGGTGTCTGAGGTTTACATCCTAGAATGCAGCATTTGACACTGTTTCCTGCACCTGACTCATCTGTGATGCTTTTTGTGGGAGTACAGGTTAGTACATGTGAGTGGCCTCTATGTATGTGGGGACACCACCACCTTGAGCGGTCTGTACCTGTGTTATGGCCCATATGTCTGGTTCTGAGGTATATGGTGGTAGTGCTATTGTGCACTACAGAGCCTTCAGCCAGGCGTTCCTCACTGCACAGATGTCAGTAATCCCCATTGTTGGATCTACAGTGAGCAGCTGTGATTATGAATGCTACACATATAGCACTGGTTAGCATAAGCATACAATGCATTTGTCCTCTAGGTGTCAGGGTGTTATCCTATGTTTAGGGCATTTGCCTTGGAATGGCACTATATGGGCGAATGCGACTTAGGTATTATCCCCACTCCCTTGAATCATGCATGCATGTGATATGTGTCAAAGGCCTGTCTACTGTCAGTCATGTCATCCCAGAATGACTAACACTGGATAACCTCATAATTATAGCAGGACATTGGCTCATTGTGTTGGTCAAGCAGTTGCCACTCCTAGCAAGGCCCATTGTGTTGGTCAAGCAGTTGCCACTCCTAGCAAGACATCACTGTGAGTGGTGGTATTGTGATTGGTATAGAATGGTACATCTAAGGTGACGGACAGCAGCAGACATTGTGTATAAGACCGGTGTCAAATATACGTAGAGCAGAGTTCCTGCTAACAATGACAACTACTAACACCAGAGTCCATTACAATGTGTTCTTTACATGTAACTGTAATAGCATGGCCACTGTGGCCTTCCGTGTTTAGAATCAGAGTGCATCCCAGACAGCCCTGTGCTACTAAGTGTATGAGCATGCCCAGTATAACCTTGTGTAGATGGACACATAGTGCATTCCGAACAGCCCTGTGCTACTAAGTGTGTGAGCATGCCCATTGACACCTTGTGTTGATTATGTGCCTTTACGTGTATGGGCATGGCCATTGTAATTCTGTATAGTGATAGTAGTCGTCCATTCCACAGATGGGCATACTCCAGGTCAAGATGGATTCCTACTTTAAACACACAGGTTCACAGGTATGTACATCTTAAATGGCAGCATCCCTGTTGATGTCCGCATTCCTAGAAGGTCATAATGACAGCCTTAAAATGTGTAGTCTGTGTGGCGCGACTCGTAACTATGTAGTATTGTAACAGTGATCTGTAGATAGGCAGGTGTTCCGTTCCAATCACTGGCGTGTGTGTGTGTGTGTGTGTGTGTGTGTGTGTGTGTGTGTGTGTGTGTGTTTGTCTCCATCTGCCTGAGGACTGAATAATGCTTTTAGACTGCTCACACTCCATACAATTCCTATACCTACCTTTGGCAAGGCTGCTGATGTCACCCTCCTACAAATACACCTCTGGAAGTGCTGTGTCCCAGTAATCTCGGTAGCGCGTTCTGTAACTGCATAATGCTGTAGTGTAATAAAGTAGTTAGGCTGGTGTTCTAATCCCAGACTTGCCAAGTGTGTGTGTGTGTGTGTGTGTGTGTGTGTGTGTGTGTGTGTGTGTCCATCTGCCTGAGGAGTGAATAATGCTTTTAGACTGTTCACACTTCATACAATTACTATACCCACCTTTGGCAAGGCTGATGATGTCACCCACCTAGAAATACACCTCTGGGAGTGCTGTGACCCAGTAATGCCGGTAGGGTGTTCTGTAACTGCATAATGCTGTGGTGTGATAAAGTAGCTAGGTCAGTGTTCTACTCCCAGACTTGTCAAGTGTGTGTGTATTTGTCCCCATCTGCCTGAGGACTGAATAATGCTTTTAGACTGCTCACACTCCATACAATTCCTATACCCACCTTTGGCAAGGCTGATGATGTCACCCACCTAGAAATACACCTCTGGGAGTACTGTGACCCAGAAATGTCAGTAGTGCATTCCGTAACTGCGTAATGCTGTTGTGTGATAAAGTAGTTAGGTCAGTGTTCTACTCCCAGACTTGCCAAGTGTGTGTGTATTTGTCCCCATCTACCTGAGGATTGAATAATGCTTTTAGACTGCTCACACTCCATACAATTCCTATACCCACCTTTGGCAAGGCTGTTGATGTCACCCTCCTACAAATACACCTCTGGAAGTGCTGTGTCCCAGTAATCTCGGTAGTGCGTTCTGTAACTGCATAATGCTGTAGTGTAATAAAGTGGTTAGGCTGGTGTTCTAATCCCAGACTTGCCAAGTGTGTTTGTGTGTGTGTGTGTGTGTGTGTGTGTGTGTGTGTCCATCTGCTTGAGGAGTGAATAATGCTTTTAGACTGCTCACACTCCATACAATTCCTATACCCACCTTTGGCAAGGGTGATGATGTCACCCACTTACAATTACACCTCTAGGAGTGCTGTGACCCAGTAATCTCAGTAGCGTGTTCTGTAACTGCATAATGCTGTAGTGTGATAAAGTAGTTACGTCGGTGTTCTACTCCCAGACTTGCAAGAGTGTGTGTGTATGTGTGTATTTGTCCTCATCTGCCTAAGGACTGAATAATGCTTTTAGACTGCTCACACTCCATACCATTCCTATACCCACCTTTGGCAAGGCTGATAATATCACCCACCTACAATTACACCTCTGGGAGTGCTGTGACCTAGTAATCTCGGTAGCACGTTCTGTAACTGCATAATGCTGTAGTGTGATAAAGTAGTTAGGTCGGTGTTCTACTCCCAGATATGCAAGTGTGTGTGTGTGTGTGAGTGTGTGTGTGTGTGAGTGTGTGTGTGTGTGTGTGTGTGTGTGTGTGTGTGTGTGTGTGTGTGTGTGTGTGTGTGTGTGTGTGTGTGTGTGTGTGTTTGTCCTCATCTGCCTGAGGACAGAATAATGCTTTTAGACTGCTCACACTCCATACCATTCCTATACCCACCTTTGGCAAGGGTAATGATGTCACCCACTTAGAAATACACCTCTGGGAGTACTGTAACCCAGTAATCTGGGGTAGTGCGTTCTGTAACTGCGTAATGCTGTAGTATGCTAAAGTAGTTAGGACGGTGCTCTAATCCCAGACATGCCGGGTGTGTGTGTGTGTGTGTGTGTCTGCATGAGACAAGTACAGTGCTTTGTAGAGTATTCACTCTGTACAAATCACATGACCACCTTTGTCAATCCTGCTGTTGTCACCCACCTTGGTCTACACCTGTAGGTGTGCTGTAACCCAGTATTCACAATAGCACATGCCCTAAAAGAGTATTGCTGCAGTGTGATATGGTAGGTAGGGGTTCGTATACACCACATGGCAAGTGTGTGTTTGTCTGTCAGAGCCTGTGTAGAGGTGGCTGTGAGTGTCTTTCCATTGGACATGTTGGGGAGCGGATTTTGTAGCTTTCCTATATGGTGTCCATCTTATGACACATTGGCCACCTCACAAGGAGAACAGCTGTCAGTCAGCCACGGGACTGAGTTGACAATCCATACACCTACATCTGGCAAAAGGCTTGGTGAGCAAAGTATGCAAACCTACTAGTACCCATTATATGCCCTGCACCCGTGTGCCATGCATGAACACAGTTGCTTAGGATATCCCACTATGTTGTTAGCACTATGCACATTGATGACAGATAGTAGGCATGGTGTGAATGCAGTGGCCTGCAGAGGACATTGTACCCTGTACAGCGGCACAATAGGCACATATTTGTGGACATTGTGCCTTCACTCTGTTCCCCACTGGATCCCTGCAACATATGTGGTGCCATCAAATGTGATCCACAGAGGCCACACAATGCCATACACATGTGCCCTGTATGGACCAATGCCACTAACACCAGGGAATACCTGTATCATACAATCAATGCAGGTGCAGGGTCGACCTGCTCACTATAAGCAGGTTTCGCCACACCAGGACAGTATTGACATATCGGGGGATAACAGTCTGTGTACACAACATGTGCCTGCGAAACCAGGTACACCTGTACATGTCACTGTACAGTATTGTGGGACATGCACATCCCAGGCAATGTCCATGTGAAGGACTATCAAACACAGACATGGCATGCATTGCAAAGGTATGGCCATACACTTTGCTAACCAGGATGTCAGGGCAGATCAAGCAGTAGCCATCTGTGTGGGACATTGCAGATACTACACCCCTGCACTGCACACCATTGTCAGTTGACGTGATGCCAAGGAGTACCCCTCACCCAGCCTTGTACAGCCATCTTACACACCCATGCAGCAATGCATACATGCATGTCAGTACTGGCACCTTATGTCTGTATGTGGGTTATGATGCTCCCAACCACAGTCAATCCCAGTATAACCCTCATTGGCATACCAACAGATGTCAAATACTTTCACATGCCCTAGCCCATAGAACCTCCAGATATCCTCTGTGGTGCATGTAGTCCTGTGCATTACTGCAGTGTGGCAAACTAAGTAGTTAAGTTGTGTATTTGTGGCCCTGGCAAAGAGTGTCAATGCGAGTCCATTAGAGAGTGTGGTTGTGGTGACAATGGCATCCATTCACATGGACAGCCATGTGTGCCACACCTAATGTATGTCTACTATATCTCTGTTGCAGATGTCTCTCACCTACACACATATATGTTCTTACAGCACAGCAACATGTTGGCTTTGTGGCACATGCAGTAACGTCATGCACATGTAATAGTAATGACTAGTCAGTCAAAGGTTTGACCCCCTGTACTGTTAGGCGTGTGGCAGATGATGCTTAGGGTTAAGTCTCCAAGCCCTTCTCTGGTGTACTTTGTCTGTCCCATCCACACAATCTCTGGTGGATGTAGAGGCGTAAACCTGCTCAGTACCAGCATGTGTATTGCAAGTGGTGGACATGATCAGGTGATGGCCTCTGCACCTATTGCAGTCCTCCTCTACCTGATTGCATGTGGAACAGCTGTGATGGTGTTCCCATAGCCATTCGCATCATAAACACAGTACACTATCTAGGTAAAACATGTTGGTATTTGGCCATGACAGTCGCTGTGAGTGGTACCTGGATGTGGTTTTCTGAAACGGCATCACAGATGATATCTGGATGTATCTCAAACATCATACACAGTGGGAAACAGCCTAAAGACAGGAGGGTGATGTGCCACACATGACTACATCTTGTAAGTATAGCTATGCTGCATTGAGGCTACTGCCTGTTTAACATGTTGTGTGTGGTAATGGCTATTCTGCATTTTTTAATACAGTTATGACAGTACTCTGTTCGTGAGGGACCCCCATCTGTAGGGCCATCTGTGAAATGGTCAGTGTTTGGAACCATTTGTTTCCTGTGTTACACACTGAACACACATCTGTGCACAGCAGGAGCATAGTGTGAGGATTGCAGACAGTACATGATGATAGGGATGTGTTACTGCCATCGCATCCCTGACTGGACATATGTCACATGAAACAGTGGTATGACAGACACTGTCTGGGGTTCCCAGTGACAAGCCAATAATGGGCAATTGTTCATAGCTGCGGTCAGACATCTAATACACATTGTACAGATGGCATGTAGTATATATGCATATGTTGTGCTCCCTCTGCAAATGTATACCATCTGTTGTGTTGGGTTGATGTGATATCTATGCATACTGTTGTAGGTAATCCTGTATGCTGTTGTCTATCACTAAGGCATATGTGGGTTTAAACTGCAACACCATAGGCTGAATGGTTTTGGAAGTCTCGGCAGAACCTCCTGTCTCACTTCAGCTAACCATGGCACTTGGCACCAGCACATCTGGGACCACCACTGAGGATAGGGCATGCCCCCCTGGGAGCATGATGAGACAGGTACATGTCTGCTGTCATGCGGTCCCAGATGTGTTGCGTTGGGGGCTCACTAAGGGGATCTGAAGCCAGATATGCAAGCTCAAGGGCGGAGTGTCACATTTACAGGGTGATGCTACCCCTCCTGGACAGCCCCCAGCACTGCCTCCTTTGCAGCTGTTTAAGTGCAGTGGCGGCTGTCCATGGCTGGGGACCTCTGTCCCACTGTTCCCATGGGCTTGTGAATGCCGAACACGCATCCCCGTCCGAGGTGTATCCCCCCCACGTGTCATATACCGACCCTGTATGCTGTCTTGACTGTGATCCTACCCTACCTATCCTCCACAGCCATACCTAAACTCCTTCCCCCACATCCGACCCTCACCCTATGGAAACATAAGGCCAATTGGCTCCTAGGACAACATCTGCCCTATACATAGCTGTCCATTTCACACATGTGCCCACTGGACACATCTAACCCTTGTAATATGCATCACAACATACTCCTGTTATCCTCACCCCTGTCCCTCAGGTGCACGATCCTGGTATGCATATCACTCCTAAATGGTCCAGGTACACATGATGAGGATGACGCCATTGTACACACAACACTACCGGTCCCTCTGTGGTTACCCCATTTACCTTTATCATGATGAAGATGTTGCACACAGCACCTTGCATGAGTACTGTTCACACATAATAATTGGAGAGGTACTGTTGTGTTAATGTACATTACATGCACAGAGTGATGTATACAGCCAATGTACAACTGTTTGCCTGTATGAATGACACATGTCTGTCTGAGGGAGTCTTGAGATTACATAGAACAACACCACTACATAATACAGGCGTCGCTGGTGTTTCCCATTTCATTCATTTGTAATGCTTTGTTGTCACATGGTATGTTCCTAATATATCTCTATATATGTATGTACCTATATGCTGGACATAGCCACTCACATATACATCTACATGATGGGATACATTCCTATACTGTTGAATGACTGTGCTGTATGATATGTTTGTGGTACTGTCCGTCATATGTATATCTGCCATGGCATATTGTTAAATCACATTAGCTGTGTGTGCAGGGTGCTGGTTCCCAGCCTTGCAGAGGACATTTATTTGGTCGCAGGGCAGAACAAGGTCATTGGATACGGAGTGAGTAAGGCACATTAAAGCAGTTGTGAGCGGGTGTGCATGGGTTTGCAAGGTGTTAAGCAATGCTAACCTCTGGTTACAGATCCTTACACTTGGTTAGCCTCTACATTGCTTTACCAGTACAGTACTCACATACTGGTAGCCAAACAGGCTTACACCCGCTCTCTGCCGCACTTGCAAATTCACCGACATTGGTGCTTGCATCTGACACACACCCCTGGGTGGGAGCGAGGACCACAATATTACCTTGTGATGCGTATTCATTGGATTACATGCCTACAGTATCGGGAATGGTTGCTCATTAGGCGACGACATGCTGTTCGACTGTACAGAATCGGCGGCCTGTCCAGTGATTTATTCATATTATTTCTGCGCTCCTCTTACAATCTGATCCTGTCTGGCTGATACATGGGAACCAAGACTCTTCAATACAGACAAGTAATTGGTTTTGGGACCCACATCTGTTGGCCGAGTCATGTTACCGCACACCTATTATAGGGTTGCCACCTTTTCAATTACCCAAGGTGGGGCATTTATGTAGAAACGTCAGATTTTGCAGGGCAAAACATACCCACAGCCAGTACAAAGGAAAGAACTTCACTGTTTTGCCTAAATAAAAGCTTATTCTTGTAGCATTATAGTTGCTTTATCTGTTTCTTATAACATTTAGGTGTTTCAGATACAAAATAATTGTTTTATGCAACTACTACAGACAATATAGGAAATCTTTGTCCTAAAATCTCAGGACATTTGCCATATTTTCAATTATTTTTAAAGACACAACTGCCCAAAGGGGACTGTCACTCGCAAAGGTGGACATGTGGTAACCCTAACCTATTCTATCATCTTTCTAAAGTAGTCAGTGGAATATGTGATTTCTGTCACTGTCGGACTTCTTATACGAATGGGGAAGAATGAACACTGAATCAGGGACACTGCATAACAACATTAGGGACACATTTAGAAGTTTGGTGCTATTAACCTGACACATTGACAGACCCAGAGCATATGTAGTCATACACATTGTCTGAGGTACATGCTGTTTATGACTCTTACATGTTGTCATTATTCATTACGTGTATTCCACTGCCTTTCCTCTTAATATCAATAGCTCTAGGAGGGTTTAGGTGGGACAGAGTTAGATTCTGAGTCGTAATCACGGACCTCCCTGGTAATCGGGGACAATTCAATGGTATGGTCCCTATTTGTTCTCCCAATGGTTTATGGACTATCGAGTGGATGTGCTGTTATGGTTTGGGAGGTATGGGTGTCTGATTTACCCACATCGGAATATTACTTACATCCACGGGGCAGTCCTCATATGGCTCTGCCAGCCACCACCTGCACGCGTAAGCCCATAATCGCATACCCATAATTCCCCTACCTGCCACTCCACTACAGCACTCATCCTTACTGTGGGCGCAGATGGGGTATAAACACACCACTACCCTCTCCCCATGACGGGACATATGTTGTACATTGTGTCGGCCCATGTGTTATCAGGCTTGCACAACCTACTGCTCCGAGTACATCTAAGTCTGGTCAGAGAAATCATTACACGGCCTGGCTTTGGTCATTAATTTGTGGTGTCCCACAAGGGACATCAATGTCTATGTTTCAAGTGTAGACCTTGCAGATCTCTCCCACTGATAGTTTCCTGCCGGTGGTCTGGGAAGCAGTGGTGTATTTACCTTTATTGTGTGTCTGTATGTCTCCCCAGCCTAGCTGGGGGTTGGGGGGTGGGGGGTGATGCTACGTGTTACACGTTTGTTTATTGGACCTCCCACCAACATATGCCCGGCATGTGAACATATGTTACCCGTAACTGCTGTATCATATCCTAGCTATATACATGTGTATATTTACTGTAACATATATGTATATATATATATATATATATATATATATATATATATATATATATATATATTTACATTAATATATACAGATATATCTGCATATGTATGTATACATGTATATTCATATCTTGCTGTCTATATATATATGTATATATATATATATATATATATATATATATATATACATATATATATATATAATCTAATGACATATGGGTCTATGGTTGTCTGCATATGTATATATTCATATGTGGGTATGTATCTGTATTCATTCTCTGTATGTATACATTCGTACTATGGTGAGGGAGAAGCATATCTCTATCTCGCTATGGGTGGATATACACACACATAGCTCTACATATATACGTCTACATCTGGTTATTCCGTTCCTTGCCATATAGATTGCACTTTGCTTTAGTGGGTCTCGCAGTTGGTGTGGCTGCTCATTGGGCGACGCCTCTGCCCAATTAACACATTCGCTTGCATCCCTAGGGCTGTCCATATTGGCCAACATCAGCCATCGCCTGCACACCTAGACCCATAAGTAGATACCCATAGTTCCCCCACCCTTGCCTCCTCGAAAGCACCTATCCTTACTCTGGGACCTGGTCGGTTCTGGACAAACCACTACATGCTGCCCACTCTCCACTTCACGGGGCCCATTTCATACAATTGTCTGGGCCCATGGGTCATCAGGGTTATCCACCCTTGTATTCCGAGTCTGTATACACCTCAGCAAGATGGCCAATCTATCACATTTGTATTGTTTTGCTAATATTTGGGGTGTCCCGCAAGGGACGCTCCAGTATGTGTTCCATGATTAGAATTCACGGGTGCACTGTGTGTCCCCCGGTTGTATCTGCCTGTGGTCTGGAGAGCAGTGGATACTTTACATTGATTGCGTGTATAGTTCCCGTGTCCGGCTGTAGGGGTGGTGGAAGGGCATGCTGCGTGAGTCAT
>NC_056731.1:1407697016-1407772016 GCF_019279795.1 Protopterus annectens | reverse complement strand
AGTACTAGCAACATATGTGACAGTCAGTTGGTGTACATATGTATAGTATATGTTACTGTTCATATGTTTCTGAGAGGCATATGTATACATTTGCAAGTATACATATTTATGAATTGGACACATACTTGACAAGTACTTATATGCATGTATTTGTGATGTGCAGCTATGCGAATGTATGTACATTTATAGATACATGACTACATATCTGGAGTTATACATGGCCATGTATATGAATGACCACATACGGGAGGTATCTGTACCGTTTGTATACAGGGGTTGGGTGCATCATTACGATGAGGAACATGAACGGGGTATACAATTCGTTGACATGTACTATTTGGAAGATGGCTATGGGGAAGCTTCATGGGAACATGTGAAAGGTATTTATTCCCGATAATGCATGTGGGGAGACGTGCATCATGGTCAGGTGTTTAATCCCGGGTTGTAGGTTCTGCAGGACCGGCTGGAGGCTGAGCAGGGTTGTGGTCAGGTACTGCTAATCTTACTTGTGCCCGGTAGGGTTGCCACCTTTTCAAATGCCCACAGTGGGACATGTTTTGTACAAACGTCAGAGTTTGCAAGGCAAAACATATCCACAGCCAGTACATAGGACAGAACTTCACTGTTTTGCCTACATAAATGCTTATTCTTGTAGCACTTTAGTTGCTTATTCTTTTTCTTATAACATTTAGATGTTTCAGAAACAGAATAACTGTTTTATGCAACTATTACATTAAATATAGGAAATATGTTTGTCCTAATATCTCAGAACATTTGCCATTTTTCCAGTTTTTATGCAGGACACAACTGGCCAAAGAGGGACTGTCCCTCGCAAAGTGGGACAGGTGGTAGCCATAGTGCCTGGATGTCAACGGGGGTGGACATCATGTTATGCCACAAAGTCTAATCTTTAGAACAGACACTTATTCCATGAGGGATGTCCAAAAAGTATAAACAACAGACCCCATTCAGCTGGCTATTCAAAAACGTGGTAGGGTTATGCATGCATGGATAGTTTGCAAGCCTGAGACTGTCTAGGGTGCAACTGCCTACTAGATGTGGGTAGGGGGCACTATGTGCAGATATGGCAGTGCCAAGCTAGCAGCCCGTGTATGGATGGTTTTCATGGATTTTCAGCAAGGGGAGGTGGTGTGCTGTGGAGGGGATGATGGGTATTCAATTATGTATCCAGGTGTGTTGGGGTTGGATGGCTTGGTTCAGGCCAGACCATTATGTGGGTGTGAGCCAGTAACATTTCTGTACATGTGTATCGCACATTTTAATGTTCATATGTTTGTGGGATTGTGTTCTGCAGTGTGGCCTGTCAGGTTGTATTGCAGATGTGAATGTTTGTTCTTTGGTTTCCTTTCACCCACTGCTCCCTTATACACCTCAAGTTCACCTATTGTGCATCCGACCCAATCTCCCTTTGGCAAATTATTGCATTACCTGTCACCTCCCACCCCCATATTCTACACACACCATCCATCCCTTCTCTGGTTGATGGCCCATGGCACAAACAACAGAACACATTGCGTACTCTACATATCTTTGGTACCAATATGGTTGTGAGGACAACCCTGGCATATTTGATCTTCCACATGCTGTACTTCATGCACATAGGTACAAGCAAATACCTATCTTTCATAACATGGTAGGTAGACCCAGGTAATACCCATTCATCTTTGGGCCGTCCAGACAGGGATGACCTGGACCACGAATGGGCAGATATTGAGCGAATGCTCTGACCATTGGTAGGGTTGCCACCTTTTCAAATGGCCAAAGTGAGACATCTTCGGGACACACATCAGATTTTACAGGCTGACACATGCCCACAGTCAGTACAAAGGAGAGTACTTTACTTTTATGCCTAGGTGACAGCTTATTCTTTTAGCAGTTTATTTGCCTATTCTGTTTCTTGTAACATTTAGGTATTTTAGATACAGAATTAACTATTTTATGGAACTATTACATAAAATATGGGACATAATTATATCCTACAATCGCAGGACATTTAACATTTTTAATAGTTTTGGTAAGGACACAATTGCCCAGAGGGGGACTGTCCCTCACAAAGTGAGACAGGTGGTAACCCTAACCATTGGGCTAGGCTTAGCAAAGGGCAGTGGCACGCTAACATGCTGCGTTTCGCTTCCACTTGGTACAACAATCAACACTACAATGGAATATGGGCACAGTGTTTTAAATGTCATTTGTTCGAGGGATGGGGACTCAATATTCAGCTACGTGCCTTCGTGTTTACTTTTTATTTTGGTGTTCACAAAACTGTCTTGTATGCTTGGTATCCACGGACACTGACAGGAGTGATTATTATTAGAGGCAGGCTGTACTAGTCAGCATTTTAGGTTGCCCATCTGCAGCCGACATGTTCACACCTCCGTGCAGCACTTAGACATGCTCCCTGCACTCGCGCATGTTTCCTATGTACATGGACGTTCCGGCAGCGTGTCGTCATTAATATGCATGTGGTGCTGCTGTGCCATCTCTACGCCACACAGTTGGTGCATGGCTAACGCCGTCCTTGCATCGAGCTTCATGAATCCCGGGGATTGTCTATATTTCCTTGAATTTTATCTGTAATTAAAAATTGCAGGATGTTTTCTAACAGTGCTTTGGAAATATTTAACATGAGTAACCTTTCAGTGATCTGCTGTGTAAACCATGTCTAGTTCAGGAGGAACTAAAGGATCATGTAGTGCAGTTTTCTTTTGATTAACTAGAAATACATCTTCCTGAAAATGAATTTCCAGACTATGGCAAAGAGAAGTTGTATCTTCTTGGGACAAATCCAAGAAATGTATGCCAACCCATTTAGACGCAGTCCTGAATCAGTTCATAACATTAGCTCTTGATGTAGGAGCATTATTCCCTTAGGAGGGCTTAATAAGTCTGAACTAGTATCACTATAATCCCAGGAGCTGGTGCAGCAGTTATGAGTTCTCCAGCTTCTAGAAAATTCTCTACTAATGCAAATAAACCATTACTTGTTTTTTTTGGGGGGGGTGATTTTTGTACATTAAATCATATAACACCAGGCAGAGTGCTGACAATTTTTCCAGTGTCATTATATCAAGTGAATTGTACAGAGCTATGTCTTCGAGGATTTTCCACTTTTGGCAAAAAAATCATTCAACTTAACAAATAATTTTCTTTTTTTGAACATAAAGTCCAGTATCAATGGCTACATGTCTCTGTAATTTTCCATATATAGCAAAAACAATGCATCATATTTGTTTATATGATGTGGCTGCATGTGACAGCAAGTGAATACATGAAAAAACATGATTCCTCAACTTTGCAGTTGCATATTGAAGAGTTTATTGACATTAGGGCTACTAGCACACGATGGAATTCTTTCAAATGAAGCTAAAAAACTTTGATATTATCATCTGCTAATCTAAACAGTTTGATATCCTTTAGAATGGATGAGGAAGATAACTTACATGATATCCTGTTAGATAGACCTATTGGAAACAATCTGCAGTTATTTTCTGCTTTCTTACTTCATCGTTACTACCACTGGCTTATATTCAACTTCTAAGCAGCCGCTTTGCTAAATATGAAATTCTTTTAGCATTAACTATGTACTAGAGTGTCCTGTTGAAGGACCCTGAGATTGTTCACTACTTGTTGTATGTTGTATCCCATTTTCCAGAAGCACTCAGACTCCAATGTAGGATTCTTTCCGTCTGGCTTACAATTGTTATGGTCATCAGCTTATAGCCAGTTACTAAAGGCTTCTTACTATTCTTTCATTTCTTTCTCAAGTTTGGTTGTCAAGATTATATTGTTGAGAATTTATTTACCTCTCTAGTTTTGAATTGTAATTCATATTCACATCACTGCAATGTGTGTTGTTGTGTCAAATGGTTTCTAATAATGTCTATATAACTGTAATTGTTGCCTTTTGCCCAAAGAAGCCATGTTATAGTCTGAAGTGTCATTCAACCAGTGTGGGTAGCTGTTTAAAATTTTAAATAAATAAATGAATCTTTCTATTAGGAACTTGTTTAGTTGGTTGTAACATTGAAACTGTGTTGTCTTCATCATCAGGTTGGCCATCAAGCCCCTCTCCCACTCTAATGTTCAGTCTTCACCCCCTCCTCACAGTCTATAATCTCACATCAATGTGTGGGTCTACTGTTTCCATAGAGTAGTTGTCTTACTGGAGCTGGGTTGTGGTAGTCTGACATCCATAGGCGCTCAGATTTTTCTATATGACCTAATATTCTCAGCCGCAAGGTTAACTGATATGCAGAGAGTACTATCTACTTTACCAAGGCTGTAGAGGTACAAAATATCACACCTGCACCTTGACTGCATTACCTGTG
Organism: Protopterus annectens; assembly: GCF_019279795.1. NCBI lineage: Eukaryota > Metazoa > Chordata > Ceratodontiformes > Protopteridae > Protopterus > Protopterus annectens. The sequence goes on along the minus strand of NC_056731.1, from coordinate 1,407,767,664 downwards.
CATTCCTTGGTAGACACTGCCTTCTTGATCAACTGTTGCAGCAGAACCACAGTACCTAGTCACCTACTTACAATTCTGCAATGCTGTTGGGCTTCAATGAACTTGTGATCTATTATCATAAGAAGGTTGTAAAACTGTTGGCAAACTGCAGTATGTGGTTATCTCAGCTTGCAGACCACAAAAATCATATAGAAGACCTTCTACTCCAACAAGAGTTTCTTTTAAATCACTGTCCATGTTTCTTGAAAAGGTAAATTGGAAAAAATCAGAGCCACCATCACTCTATGAAGCTTTGTGCTGTCAGAAAGTTTAGAAGATAAAACATAGTAGTATTAATTTAGAAATAACATATTGAGGTATTTCACTGGACCTAGATAGATTTACAACAAAACAGGTGCATGGGAGCTTGTCTTCCAAACTTTTCTCATTTAGTCAAAGGCACAGGCTGGTTCATTTCCAAATTCTGCCATTAAAAAAATACTAATGGAAGCAAGGTTAAGGGGTCCTATAGCAGATTATGGTAGAAGAGTGTTTTCTGACAAGGACTACTCCAAATGAATGATGGACATTTGAAAATGAATGAGGAGACATTTGCAGCAGCTAAAGAAATAGTGATTAAATTAATTTGTAGATATCCATGCTATCAAGCGTGAAGCTGCATGGAAGGGTTAAACTTTTTCAAGACCCCGAAACTTTGCTTGTTAAACTTGTATCCAAAGTTCTTCAAAGGGTGTGGGGAAAAGTGAAAAGTATTAGAGAGTGCAACTGGCACTTTAGAAGAGGTGCTGATTGGTCCATGAAACAAAGTTATTCCTGGTAAAAATTTAACTGCCCAAATCAGTCAGTAAATGTTAACAATTACAGTAAGGTGCTACTATATAGATCCTCTTCATATCTTTGCTATGGATTTGCAAGGGGATTATACATCTATAGCAGATACATAAAAGCTTTTTGCCTAGCTTGAAGATTTTTTTCATGGCCCAGAATTAAAATTTACTTTCCTATAGTCAACTTATATCATCCATCTTTTTGTAACCTGAAAAAAAATGACGGTGTAGAAGAGGATGTTGTAAACATCCATGGAGTCCCATTAAAATGTCTAGCACTCAAGTGGTTTAGAAGGCCTCTACAAAAACAGGGGACATAAATGACCAGAACAGAACTGCTCTATGAGCACCATAAGGACAAAATTCAGGCATAGCATAAACTGGCTGTATGTATCTTTACTTAATAGAGGTGATGGTAATATTTTTTCAATGTCTGATGTTATATTGTTTGATATATATTTTCTTCTTTGCAAAAATATTCATTATCTGGCCTTTCAATTGCTATTTACTCATTATGGTAGAATATTAATACTTCCAATTATATATATTTTTTAATTTAACTCTGTCTTCATTGAACTGCTTTCAGGAGACTGCACACTGTAGAACATCAGTATTAATCTTTGGGGTTCATAAGATGGCCTCCACTCCTATGAACTGAGGCTTCACTATGTGGCTCAAGAGATTAATTGTAAACAGTAAGATGGATGGATGGGTAGATTCATTTGATCCATTTAATTTTATTTCATTTGCCAGACATCAGTGTAACTGGTATGATAGCCAATTGCATTTGTCTGGTTGATTGGGACACAAGTCTTTCCTGAGTTCATGCACTGTGCCCCCCCATCCCACTTTTCAATACACAGTTGTTGTTCTTTTAAGGGGTATATGGACAATGTCCTGCTGGAAAAGTGCCTGCTGCTGTAGCAATATGATTCCTCGGTCACTGTGAGACTGCCTACCACTTCTTGTCTGTTTGTCTGTCTGACTGACTGTAAGACATGCACAGTAATTGATTTTTTCCTGCATATTGCACTATAACTTTCATTCTACACCACAGACATTTTTGCAGTGCAGTGTGACACATTCAGTTGCATACAGGCACGTGTGCATTAATGCCATCTTAGACAGCATATGCCGCACATCTAGGAGTTGAGAAGCCAGTATTCAGAGAAGTTGCATGTTACCTGTTGTGCCAGTGCCTTTAGTGCAGAAGGCTGTGGGTTTTATTCCCATGTTAGCTAGTTGGATTGCTGATACTACAATGCAGCATAAGTGGGGGTGCTGTGCTCCTGAGTGCATTGCCCTTCAGAAGAGATGTTAAACTGAGGTCCCATCTGGTTGTTGGTAGCTTAGCTAGATGTAAAAGATCCTATGAGACCAAATGAAAAGAATAGGAGTAGCTCCCCAATCCCCTGGCCAGATTTCCACTAGTAGAATAAATATCACCTTGGGGCTCCTCTGATGAAAAGGTCACTAGCCTAGTAAGACTAACCTAGTTAACAAATGATAAATAAAAACAAAATACCCACCATTCTGTATTTCTATATTCAATCACATTACTGGTTGTACAGGGTTACTATTATTGAGTGCATGAGTGAAAGCATTAGTAAAATTTATAGACAGTTGTCTTTCTTTTTTTTATTTCTGTATGCATATGCACACTCAGACACCCACCCACACACACACACACACACACACACACACACACACACACACACACACACACACACACACACACGCACACGCACGCACACGCACACACACACACACACACACAGACACACACACACACACACACACACACACACACACACACACACACACACACACACACACACACACACACACACACACACACACACACACACACACACACACACACACACACTCATACACTCTCACAAATATATGTGTGTGTATGTGAGCGTGGTGTATGTCAGGTAGTGTGTTTATTGTGGGTGTGTGAGTAGGCAGATTGTGTGGGAGTGTGTTTGTGTGTGTCTGTGTGTGTGTGTGTGTGTGTGTGTGTGTGTGTGTGTGTGTGTGTGTGTGTGTGTATATATGCATGTGTATCTCTGTGTATCCTTCTAATCCAACATGAGTTTATATTAGCAGCTTTATTCATAAAAGTAACTCAGTAGTTTTTTATCATTCAATCTTTTCAGCTTAACGAATTGTATTGTTTTGGCTTTGTTAATGCTTCTGTTTGATTTTGTAATAATTTGGGAAATGTTATAATAAACCAGTACAGTATGCAATATGATCTTGATTTTTTTTTTTTACTAATAGTCGATGAATATAACTCATACCTCTGAAATCATGAAATCATGTCCATTTCAAAAGAATGTGATTATATAAAATGATCATTGCTGATCTACAAAATATGGTGTGATTCATAGCCCTCTACAAATGTGATGGGGAAACAGAATTGGTCAGAAACATATGCTCATTTATTTTTTATTAAACCTGTAAAAATTCCTTATAGTACATTTCACAGACAATTTGCTGTTTCTCTTTGCTCATTTCTTCCACATGTACAAGTCATATCCACTGAATCATTTGAAAGCCATAACATAGTAAATAATTCATATGCTATTTTAATTTTGAATGTATTACTGAGGTTTGTGAATCTGTAACTATTATACTTCTTTCAAAAGAATGGTTGACATATAATTCTGTAAACCAAATATTATCTATGATTTTGATAAGTCAAAACATTAACATTGTTCACAATATTTAGCAGAATGTTAACAGGCAAATGTTGATATGTTTTTATATGACAAGTACTATAAATGAATAAGGTAACCCGGTCACCAACACGATAAACAACCTTGACATTAGACAGTATGATGACCCAGAAGGTAAAACAATAAAGTGTAGAACCAAAGCTGCCACAGGAAACAGAAGTTTAATCCACAAGCCACAAACAGTTCACATAAACGCCTCCAAATACACAGTACGTTTTCGTTTCTCCTACTTCATCAGATGTGGGCTGCTTCCAAAGCTAACACCTTTTATAGAGCACATTATTTCAATTAACAAATCACCTTTGCTAAGCAATCAACCTGTAATTGAGAAAAAGTGAAAAAAGTGTTTTTGTGTTTTTGTGCTTTTTAACCTGATGTTAACATTTTATGTTTTACATGATAAAAATTTAAAGATGTGTGACAATACATTACTAAATCACATAATCTTATTATAACATGTTAACATCAGGTTAAAAACACAAAAGCACTTGTTTCACTTTTTCTCAATTACAAGTTGATTGCTTAGCAAAGGTGATTTGTTAATTGAAATAATGTGCTCTATAAAAGGTGTTAGCTTTGGAAGCAGCCCACATCTGATGAAGTAGGAGAAACGAAAACGTACTGTCTATTTGGAGGCGTTTATGTGAACTGTTTGTGGCTTGTGGATTAAACTTCTGTTTCCTGTGGCAGCTTCAGTTCTGTGCTTTATTGTTTTACCTTCTGGGTCATCATACTGTCTAATTTATATGACAAGTATTTCATTGAGACATATACACATGAATGTAAATATTTACTGAATGGTATATATGTTACGGGACAAACAGTTTGCTTTGATGTTAAAATCTTTGTAGGCAAACAATAAGTATTTTATTCCAATACACGTTTTACCAATGCAGCTCTAGTGAATTTAGCATTTTACTTTTACTGGGGAATCAGTGAAATTGTACTTTTACTTTTAGCAAGACCTCTGATTATGTAAATACTGGAATCACTTTGATAAGATACTATTGCACCTTTATTTTATATGCTTCAATAGTGCTTTTATAAAAGCTGCATCAGAATTATGAAATGCTGTTTTTCTTCTTTATAAAATAATTGCAAACATTGTACTAGGAAAGAGCTATTTTGTTACCACAATGCACTTAAGTTTGATATCTGCATGAGTGCCAGAAAAATACATATGGAGTAGCAGGAAATTGATCCTTTGTTTTATTATTTTGCACTCTAGATGTTGGACATCCTAGCAATCAACAGAAATGTATTATGGAGCTTGAATAGCAGAGACATTTTTAACATCCATGTCTTTATCACCTTCCCTATAGCTTTCAGGGTTTTTGAGTATCTACCTCAAATCTCTGATCTATATTCCATCCACTGTCCATTAGTGACATTTATATAATTAATATGACAGAGAAGTCAGGATCCAGAGTATTAAAAACGACATTGTAAAACACTCTGAGAAATGGCCAAAAAACAGTGTCAGTTTCAGCAAAGCACACAGACAGGCAAGCTAAGATTTGTCTATATTACAAGGTAGAAACTTTAGTTAATCGAATAACTATAGATCGTTCTTGTAATATCAAAAGCCAAAAACCTCGAACGGCTGATTTAACACAGGGAAACAATTTCCTTGGCAGTTATGTGGATTATGCCCTTTTCTCCAGTGTGATTGATTGATATATGTACTTCATGATAATTTTATTTCGGTGTTCTCGTGATCAACACCTGATGAAGCTCTAGTTTAATTCTTGGTGAGGTTGTCTGTTCTTCCTGTATTCATATGTTTTCCTCTAAAGTCTTTAGTTTCTTCCTACATTCCAGTGATTTATCTGGCAGGTCGATTGATAGTGCTTAATTGCCCATAAGTGAGTGTCTGAACATAGTATGTCTTGCAATAAATTGGCATCCCTTTTTGATCTAATTCCTATCTCATAGCCATTGTTTCCCAGGACAGGCTCCGCCAGTGACTCTGAGTTAGGTGAAAGTAGGTATAGAAAATAAACTAATGATATTCCAATTAGGTTTTTAGTGTCAGTGTCCGCCATCATTCACTTTACTGCCATATTTTCTAAACCACATTGCTTTTTTCATTGGCCTCTTTTTTTCATTTTTCTTGGTAACAATGAATTCCAGTGCTACATAATCCCATTATTCCAATTTGCAGTCCTATAAAGCAAAATGCATTAAGATATTATACACTGCTACTTTTGTGACACCAGAGAGAGAAACATGTTTTATTATTTTTTTTAACAAACAAATGTTAATGGGTTGATTAACTTCATCTAAGCAATGTGATCAAAACAAACATGAGTCATGCAGCATGATCAAGGATGCATGCCAAGTCAAAAAGAAGACATTAAAAAAAAATAAACTTTCTGTGCATCTTATAAGTAAGGCTTTTCTTTTCTACATCTGGAGATCCCCAGATCATGAATTTCATCCACTAACTATTAGTATATCAAACTAAGAAACTTTATGTATTTCTAGACCCTTAACTATTCCTATCCTACACCACAATTCTTCTAAGCATATGCTTGCTTCTCATATTCTGACCCTTTGCCTGACCCTCACTCTTTACCTTAATCCTACCTGATAAAATAGTTGTAATCTACCACATTACTTTTATTTAGTATTGTGTATCGGGTACATGTTTTATTATTGTCTGTACCTCTCTGTACTTACTTAGTATTCATTACTTATTTAATGTGCACTTTAATACTTGTATTGTCTTGCTCATGTATAATGTCTTAACTTTCATGTATCATTTGCAGCTTTTTCCCCAGGCCTAGACTGAAAATGGGTTCCTGATCTAGTCGGACTTTCCCGGTAAACAAATGTTAAATAAAATAATTAATAAATAAAAATAAATTAGTGTCGGCCTTCAGTATTAGTCTTCATCTGCAGTAAAATATCAAATTTGGGCAACATTGAAAAAAAACAACTTCCATTTATAGACTTTAATCTAAATTTGGAGGCATTCACATTGTAATCTGTGTTAGGCTCGAGCTAGAAATTCAGTTCTGATAAGTCACCTCACAAGTTACAAGAAAACCTACAACTAGATTTCAACTGCATTTGGAAGTGGCTGATTGACATACAGCTTGTATTAAACTGAAAAAAAGAAAAAAAAATATTGCGCTGCTTTGCACACATCAAAAATTGAAATCCAGCCCCTCATTAAACATTACTGACTCCCATGCTACAACACTACCTACAGTTACAGAGCGAATGTATCTAAGTATACAGTAGTTAGGAAGACCTTCTACATTGCCCACCTTATCATGAAGGGATTCTCATCTAGATCAAGGGAGGTCATAGTCTCCCTATACTCATCACTCATCAGACCAATGATTGAGTACAATGCCCCATTCGGAATGTATCTGACCCGACACTTGCAGCAGCTGGAGAGGCCACAAAAGTTCCTCACCAAAAGGATAAAGGGTCTCAAACATCTGTCCTATGCTGCCCGACTGAAAGAACTCCAGCTCTATTCAGTCGCTTACCGCTTGCTCAGAGGTGACCTTTGCCTAACATACAAGGCCATGTCAAACCCAGATTTGATGAATATGCTTCACCTCAAAAATCTAGATCCGTCAGAGCCACAAGGGCGGAGACTTAAACCTCGACACGGCTATTAATAGGACGTGCTGGAGGGATAGATTCATCACCCAAAGACTCCCTATGCTGTGGAATAAAATCCCGGTATATGTGAGGCAGAGCACCTCGCTGGCCTTGTTCAAGAGAAATCTTGACCAATGGATGGGAGATCGCAGATATACCCCAGGGATTACCTCAGTGTCACTGCTCAACAGAGGCACAGCAAAATAATGGGTATAGTTCCCCATACTAAAGGGGTGGCGTAAGCCACAAAACTATGGGCTAGGCTTGTAAATGCCCTCGGGCAGATAGCCTAGTATGAACCTATGAACCTATATACCCTTTGACCAACAACTTTACCTTTTCAATATATGTGCTATCACAAATACTCATGCAGATAGCTACGAGTAATACATAAATACTCAAGCCTAATTCCGCTAGAATGTATGAAAGCCCTGTCACAGGAAATGATAATGTCTAAAATAGAATATTGTCTACAAATACTCATACAAAACACCCATAACCTTCAAGTGAGAGTAAAGAAGATCTGCTGTTTCATATCCTTAGATCGCCATAGATGACATCATCATTATTCAATAGGAAAACCCAACTGGCTCCCAATTACAGTGAGGACTACTCTCACACTTAACTGCCTCACATACAAACTATTAATCTACTCCTACGATCCACCACTAGCACATACACCACAACACAGAGACAAGACAGCTATTCCCTATACTCATCTGCAGACAATGCAATCTTCTTGTCAAGGCCACATTTCACATAAAATCAATGAGAGAAAGAGCATTTTCATAGCTTGTATCTACAGCAAAGAACTCCAAGCCACAAAATATCTGGAAACATCAAGAATTAAGTAAATTAAAAAAAGATCTAGTTCAATTTCATATTAATGAATACAAGTGTTACCGATTCAACATTGGCTAAAATATGGCATCAAGCATTTAACATCAAGTATCTAGCTTATACTTGCACAGACCCCGTTACTTCAACTAATTTACTTGGATAGTCCAAAATGTATTCATATGTTAGAGGCCTGCTGAAGATATGCAACTATTGCATACTTTCTCTTCTCTAACATCAAATATGGCTTGTTTCTGCAAGCTATTATACTCTGAATTGTACCATACCACAGAACTGTTCACATTGAAGATTTGTGATTGCCTAACTGACCCTGATCAGGACTGGAAATGGTCAACATTATGGTTACACATGCACACACATATACACACATATATGTATATGTGTGTGTGTGTGTGTGTGTGTGTGTGTGTGTGTGTGTGTGTGTGCATATGTATGTATACAGAGCAAATGTTACAATATATATATAGATAAAAAGAAAACTTGCTCTTTCTGAACTTACATTGATTCCTTTTTCTAGACAGCCACAGAGATATACAACTATTGAGTGATGGGGTAGGTATGCGACAGTCATGGACAGGAAATAGTTTTGTATGTTAAGTACATGACATACCTATAGACAACATATATGTATGTGAAAACTGTACACAAAAAGTGTCCACAACAAACATCACAATGGAGTATTGGTAATCTATGTGGAGTGCTTTCCAAATGAAATCTTACACATACAACCATTATCATAATATATAGGTCATACCTTCCATGGTTGTTTTCATCTTCCAGAAATACAATGCAAGATCATTATAGTCACATATATACTGAACACAGACCTAAAAGGTCATACGGCACAACAGATATGTTGTGCCATTGTGATACATCACAACAGATTTCCCATAAACTAAATTGGTATACTTTAATACCAGAAAGCTAAACTATCTCCCTCCCCATGTAGAGATAATCCCATATATATATGAGCAGGTTATAAGGCGGGTGTGTCAGAACTTTAGGAGTAGCTGAGAACACCTCAAAAGAGATGCTTTTGCCTAACAGCTCATAATGGCCTTTCTGAGTAAGGCCAGCATAAAGGGGCTTGTGCCTCGCACTACTGTGTCAAGCCACTCTTTGTGAGCATCAATGCAGGCTCTCAGTCTCACTCTTTCCTCACACTCTGTCTTCACCAGTCTATACCAGCTGGTGACCCTGGTTTGGGGATGTGTCTATAAACTTGGGCGGTGCAGTATAACCATAATATCATGCTGAGGAGGGCACTGGAGAGCCACACTCTCTCAGAAGTCATTACAATCTCCATACCAATCACAGATTTATAAAAAGAAAAGTCTTGCAGATGAACAAGTGTATGAAGCAGAACATGTTACCAAAGTAAGACAGGAACAGTGCTACAGAAATGACTGGACTGTCAGGCAATGTCTTGAATATTGGAGACAGAGTACAGTGCAGAATGGTAATACCTAGTTATGCATACAACTGATATCTGTTAATGTGTGGTAGTTTGAGCAGTAGGATCATATGCATATATAATACTGAACAGAGGATTGCATTTTATAAAATAAAGTTTTCTTTTTTCAGACTTGTCTTAGCTAGAGATGACCTTTGGCTTCCAAAAAGGTATCTCCTTGGCTAACAGACCTTGTATACCAGACCTTCAGTTCCTCCATCAGACTTTCTCTGACCCATACTTGGGGCTAGCAAGGAGAATGAGGCATATAGGGCAAGGTTATATTGCTACACAGGTGTTATTTTTACTTTAGCTTTAACTTTCCCCTTCCCCTGTACACACCTGTTCACACTGAGGCTAGCATATATCATTCTGCTTCTATGGGTATTCAGCCCATATACCCCACCTATTGGCCTCCTGTGTGTCCACAGCCTCCAACCAGTGACTGAACACAAGGAAGAACTAAGCTTGCACCCTCCATTCGCAGGATAGGGACACCCACTCTTCCCTTACCGGTGCCTCAGAAATCTGAGCCATTAATCAAACCAGGGGTCACTTAGGAAGTAGCCATGAATTTATCTCTCCACACCACAGAGCTGGATCTCTTTGTACGACAGAGAGCTTAAACTGGTTCATTCATACTAGTAATGCAATTACTATGCACACAAGTTAACTGTAATAATATGCTCACATACCACTCCTAAAGTAATACTAGTAACTGTATGCACCAGTATCTATTATTATTATAATAGGCTTTGTCATGTTAGTATAATGTAGTTATATGTGTAAGGAACTGAACAGTTATGATTACCATATTACTCAATCATACTTGAGTACTACTTGCATAACTGTAGGAAAGGTTATGTGATTATGTAACATGAGACATGCAACATTAGGTGCACTCCCAGTAGTGTCATACATTGGTAAAATTAAACATATTCAACTTGCATTATGTGTACACAATCAGTATGGCAACCATGTGTGTAATGAGCATTATGGATACGTAAAATAATAGTTTCTAGGCTCCTTTACACAGGTATATTGTATCATATGTAGGCAAGATTCTTGGACTTAATGGAATATTACATCACAGAAGTTGTGTGCCTCCAACCACATTGTAATGCATGTGGCAGGAGCATGCTGCTGATAAATTTATGGCTTGATATGTGCAGTTGCCATTAGTGCGTGACAGCTAAAGTTGTGTAAGCACTTATGCTCTGCAGATGCTGTTGGATGCTGTAATGTGAAGCTTGATTGCACAAACTGAAAGTTAGTTACTGTTTGTACAGCCACCTGACTGAATTAACTGCTTTTGTGATCCTTGTGTAAATCTACTGTTTTTCCCTCCATTTTAACTATATGTAGCAATGTTACAGCAAAGTTTTTGTCAAGTGCATGGGCAGCAGGAAAGTCAGTAGTGATTATTCTGAAGGTGAAGATAAGTTGTTGATTTTTTGTAGCTAACATTACTAACTTAAGCCAAAATCTGTTTCTGTAATTGGTTTCTTTGATTTCTTGACTCATTTATATTGTTTTAAGTTGTCCTTCACACAGTGCCACTCAAACCTGTACTCAGTAGATGCAGGCACTTCAATAGAAGTTTCACTCTTAACAAGACTAGATAGAGCTGGGCAAATGTCATTATATCTAGCATTCAAAAAATCTGAGACTAGATATCTAAGCCCAAATATCTAAACCCATAATATCAAAAAGTAAAACCTGTTTTATGCAGAGGGTGAGACTCCCTGCACCCCCATGCTTACAGAAAATGAACTCTTACTTGTCTCATCAAAAACTGTCTGTGAGACATACAAATGTTAGCTAAGATGGAGACATAATTCTTACATAAAAACAGTCAGTGAGCACCACTTACCTTCACAACAGTCCACACAAATACATGATCAATCATAAACTCAGGCTGTCAAAAAATCATTGCCTAAGTCGCCAAGGTCAAGAAAGACCAGGACTCAGCAGAAATCAAACATCACAACAAATACTACTGCATCCATTCCTGTGAGTCACCAGGAAAAAAACAATCCCCCAAAACCTAGCACTCATAACCCCTCTACCTACTGAAATGTAATGGTGATGGGTGACATTTTATTCAGGCACACAGACTCTGCTCTCACAAGGCTGGACAAAACTAGGGTGATGTGAACTGTCCTTCAAGTGCCAAGGTCTCTTACATTGCAAACATCCTAAAACCATATAAACATCATTGCAACATGGTGGTGGTCCATATGGCTATAAACAATTTTGCACAAAAAACCCTCAGGGATATGCAGAGAGACATTTTGAAGCCCTCCTTGCATGCCAAAAATGCAGGAAAGACCTGGGTATTGACCAGAACTGTTCCTTGACTGAGAATGATGCCAAGGTACAAAGAAAAGATCATTGCTTTCAACAATTGACTGAATAAATGATGTCTTGAGGGGCATTCAATACATGTCAGCTTGGAATGAGTTGTTGCATAGCTGTACTTGGTTCTCCAAGGATGATCTGTACCTGTCATTTCAAGGCTGCTTGCATACTGGCTGAAGCCCTTGTAGCCCTCTTAGTATCTTTTTCTGCATAGTCCATCTAATGGATCTCCCCACCTAAAAAGCAAAACAAATAAAGAATTGGATGATATCAGTATACAGCTTCTCAATGTGTAAATAACAAGTTGCCTGAACTTGAGGCCATTTTATATTTGGAGGACATTTCTGTGAGTATTATTACAGAACTTTGGTTTAAAATTGGAAAAAGCATTCCCTCAATACAAGAGTCTTGAACCTACCATGCTATTAGAACAAAAGGAAACTGTAGTGATGCGTCAATATTTTTTAAAGACCACATTACCTCAAGGCAGATTCCTACAGACCCATGAGCCAAACTCATTGAAAAAAATTGCACTGAATAAAACCAACTATCAGATCATAGCATGTTATAAGAACTCTTTGATGTCATATGAAAACCATGTCTGATTTCTAAATGTACTGAATGAACTTTAAATACACAGGAACTCCACTATCTTGGGAAACTTTTATTACCCATAAATAAACTGGGATAAATATGCCTGAAATGTAGCTTAAGTCCACAAATTCCTTGATTTCATATGTAAGAACTCTCTGGACCAGATAATCTCCCACAGGGTAAAATATTCATCATCTAGTTCTTTCAAACATAGTATCCCACTGATATACCCTTCATCATTTAAGTTTGACCTCAATTAGGTAATCTTCTCCATTAAAATCCCCAAACCATCAGACACAAATTTCACAGATTTCAAATATACTATCCTCCTATGATTCTATGACGATGCCTCAAAATTCAGGTATAGCTGTAACCCCTAAAATGTTGACACTTCTGGTAGTTATGCAAATAACTTCTACCCTCACCAAGATAAAAAAAAAAAAACATTTATTTGATAGTCCCTACAGGAACTACATGACATGGGAAGTTCAAGAGTAAACCAGTTTGATGTTCTACATGGATAAATAAACAATTCAATAAAAGAAAACATGCTTCTTAGAATATACACACAACTTAATACCCACAAATCAAGGTCAGCATAAAAATATTACTGAATATATTGAAAAATAACATCAGAAAAACAAAGATATGCCATGAACCTAGACTAGTGGCAGATGCTAAAGATAATTTCAAATCCTTCTTCACTTACAGTACATCATGAAATTAAGAAATAATACCCAGCATTGGTCCTAACTTACTAAAAATGGCACCATCTTCTTGGCTGCAGTAGATATCACTAATATATTAGCTAACAAATACAGTGCAAATTTCACCCCTAACAAAAATTATATACAAACTCATGTATTCCAGAGGATCTCAAGCCCCATATCTTTACAAAAGAACACTTGTCTGCTGACCAGCATTAAACATACACTAATGGACTCATTCCTACAGCTATTCAACCTCACCTCAGCCACAAGCTTTGTTCCCAAGGTATGGGGCATAGCAGTTTTGATGCCACTTTACAAGGGTGACTCACCATAGTACCATGGAAACTACAGAGCCATTGGCCTTATGAGCCTCATCTGCATGACCATGTACCAGGTGATAACTGGTGAACTGTGATATTAAAAATCTTATAATATGTGAACCCCATTTTGGCTTTGTTAAGGGTAAATTCTGTCAAATGAATCTAATAAACTTCTTTGAGACAGTAACCCAGTCATGAACATCAGTCATGCTGTCTGAACAGCATATCTTGACCTCACCAAAGCACTGGGTTATATACCACATGTAAGCATAATTAGCAAACTTAATGTGTTCCAAATTGATGGATAACAAATTGTCTAAGGGACAGAACCCACACAGCAAGGCTGTACGGTGCATCCTCAGAGGACATGATGGTAACTCATGCTGCACCTCATGGATCTTTAGTAGGACATATGTTATCTGGCATATATTCTCTTACATTCAAATCAAGCACTGGTGTCACTGGTTAACCAAGTTTGTGGATGATTATAAACAGTGTCATTGTCAAGTTCTCTTCTTCATGCAGAAGCTACAATTTGAATTTACACATGTCAATAGCTGGTGCAAAGAAAGCAAGCTAAAACTAAATGCTAAAAAGTGCAATATTGTAGCATTTGGTAAACAATCCCTCAACCAAGCTTATACTATAGACAACACCCTGCTCCAAAATGAAGATTTTGTGAAAGACCTTGTATATTAGATAGATAATTATCGCTCCTTTGTTATTTATGTTAAAATAGTGGTTAGAAAATCATGCTGTCTGTCACAGCTGATTGCAAAGCGCATCTCTTTCAGATCCAAACAACCCTCAATATTCCTTAATGATCAGACCAGTCATAAAATGCAGTACCCCATTTGGGATGAATGTTGTTAGGTGTCAAAGGCAGTTGGAGAGATCCTAGAGGTTCATAACAAAAACAGATCATGGACATAAATTAACTTAGTTATCAGGAGAAGACTGATGCTCTGTCCCTGCATTTGGTGTCTGATACACTCTTTAGGGGTGATATTTGCCTTGTTTTTTGGGCCATTGTGGATCTAGCGGTCCAAGACCTTTTATATTTTTACAGATCAAACAGTCCAATGATTACTTGGACTAGAGATCTGAACCTCCTTCAGCAAAGATCACGGTGGAGAAACAACTTCTCTGTGACACGAGTCCACTCCAGATCAAGATGTATGACACATTTTCCTGCTTTAAAAAGGAGTTAGACAATTGGATGGGTATTCACAATTTCTCCCTCACCATGACTTGTCTACCACTGTTTGAAAAAAGGAGGTAAGGTCTGAGAGCTAGTGCTGGCAAGGTGTAAATATCCACATGGCCCAGTTGCCTTGAATTTTATAGAATTATATGATTCTATGATGAGAATCAATATTTTGTGTTTGCATATCCTGAAGACTTGTAACAAAAAAAAGTTAAGTAAATGAAGGAGGCAACCTACCAATAAGACTCTGAGATAATTACCAGTTTTATATTGGTACACAGCTAAGGGATGTCACCACAATATATTTGCAAATTACCCATGGTCCTTTGTCACAAAGCTATAAAAATGTTTTTATATTATAAGTTATCTGAATTAACACTATGTATTCACAGCTTAGGGATACTCAACTGCACTGCAGTATACCTTCCATATACTGTACAGATATACCGTGCAGTTACCACATGACTGACACACACTGAATATACCTATATAGTTGTTAATGAAGCTGTTTTTGTAAAGCTTCTTGTTATAATTATGACTAGATAGCATACCTCTCAACTTCTTAGCACAAGAAATCTGGACAAAGCTTGACATAATGGGGGGACAAAGGTCCATAAATAGGGACACATTTTAAATATTGCTCTTATAAACTTATAAAGTTGCTATAATAAAAGAATGTGTGTTAGAATGCATTTTCTGAAGGATGTGAACTCTGAAAATGAAATGCATGTTATTATTTAGTGACTTTAATTCTTAGATCATTTCAGTGATTTGTCAAAAAACACAATTTTTATGAGGAACAGACCAAAAATATGAGGCAAAAAATCTGGATATTCTGCGAAAATCTGTACAGTTGAGAGGTATGCTAGATAGTATGTGAAAGAAAGCCATTTTCCATTCCATCTTCTTGCTAAATAAAATATAGATATAAAGTACAGTATAAAAAGCTGATTAAATAAAATTACTTCTGAATAGACTGACCTGAAAAAAATACAGGTAGACTGTTCTTTAAAAAATAGTTTATTATGTTTGTAATGGTAACTCTGATTTCTTTGTAAAAGGTTTCAAGGAGTTCCACAAGACAGTGGTAGAAAAATTGAGTTGAAGTTATTAAAACAGGCAGCTTTCTGTTATTTTGCAACTAGGAAAAATTCAGTCTAAAAATCTTAAAAAGGAGCTAGAATGGTCTTACTTAATGTGAAATGCTTTTGTATTTTTGTATTTTGTTGTCTTCAGGGGTTGATGCTGACTAAATCATTGCAATATTTGATTCCACAACATTAAATGAGGGGTATTAAAATATTTAAGGCAGTTATTACTACAGGCTTACTTAGTAAAGTACATGTTAAACGACATTCTACAGCGTATTTTAATTATCCGGTTTAGTCTGTATTTGCATCATTTTGGTCTGGATTTGTTTCAACTGTGTAGTGAAAATCAAGCAATGTTAATATCACTTCATATAGTCTGCTCAAGTTCAAACAGGTAAGAGAAGCAGACTTCAGACAGGAAGCACAAACAGAGCCCACCCTTATTTAGTTCTTGTTTTATGGATACAGATCAGAAAGCATCATAGCTACCTAACAATAGGCAACATGTCAACTGTAAACAGATTGTAGCACCTCACCTTAAAGTGTATAAGAACAGAATGCTCATGTATACTAAATATGACTACAAACCAGTTTTAAAAATATATTCAGTGCAGTGCAGTGCATGCCTGGCTGAATGTGAATGTTCAGAAATCTAGAATGGGATTTATAACCAAGTCATACCTCTCAATTGTCCAGACTTTTGCCTAAAAAATGTTTGTTCCTCAGAATTTTTTTGGTTTTCTGGCAAATCACTGAGATGATCTGAGAAAAGAAATGTGTAAATAATGTCATACATTTGAGTTTCAGACTTCATATCCTTTAGAATATGTATATTAATGCATACCCTTTTTTCTAACAACTTTCTAAGTTTATAAGAGCAATATTTAAAATCTGCTCCTATTTTGGGCCTTTTTACTCCTGTTATGTCCGGCTTTGTCCAGATTTCTTGGGCTACGAATTTGAGAAGTATGAGTATGAACCAGGTTATGTATCCCTAAACGTTTAAGAATATGCATATTAACCCAGAGTTGAGGGAGAATAGACTAAGCCTAGAGAATAGTTATAAAAAAGTCCCTATGTTATAACAGATTTCAAACATGAGACAAGGATTGATCTTGAGGGTTCCTATTATATAATCGAAGATGCAATCCTTCGAACGCATCTTGATCGAATTTGAAAGCACGAAACAACAACATAGCAAAATGGCATATAAGCAAGTTATTTCCCTGGGAAAGAAATGTCTTGGCTGCCTCTGTTACTTTGCCATTTTCCTCACTGTAGTGCGATTTCGGAGTTGGTATATTTAAGTAGGGGGTGAGGGGGGGGGGGTGAAGCCCCAGTTTATGTAATGTTTTGAAGTTTTTATTTATTTATTTATTTTTTTGTGGAACAGAGATTTTTTTCCCCTGGGAAAAAAAATTGCTGTTCCAAGTGCTCAGGATTGTAAGTATTTGCTTACATGGGGTCGATAAATTAGTGTTCGCTTTTTTAAGCATTTGCTGATTTAATATAGACCCACTCTTGATAGGTGTTATTACCTCCCTACTACTGAGGAAGAATTGGGAAGCTGTTCTTTATTTCCATATTGCAGGAAATACAAAATGCTGTCTTCAGTATTGAGCAGTTCCCATGGTTTAACAATTAATCTAAAGAATATTCTTAATTCTTTTCCCATGGTTAAATGATAAATCTAAAGAATATTCTTCAATTTGTTATGCAGTTTATTCTTCTTAACTGGGTTTGTGACATCGCTAAGATTCCATAAAGCAGGTGCAAGCTCCTTGGTGTTTTATACCCTTAAATATGTGAATTCTTTATTATGTAGAGGGTTACTCCATATTCCTTTATCCTGATGCAAAACTCTGGATTTCAGTCAGCTTCTGCCCAGGAAATAAATGAAAAAAAAAAAACATTCACTGGCTGGATGTAATGTAACCCAAGTGTGTAAATACTAAGACATTATTAAGGCATGTCGAGAATAAAACCTGTGATTAAAAAGAAAAATATATTTACTAATATCGATAGCCATGAATATTATCAACATTATTTTTATTACTATTATTAACGTTATTGTTGCCATAGTGTATACTGTTATGTGTTGCTTCTATAGGGCTATTGTTACTATGCATTAATCTCTTTTATTAATTATTTATCCATGTACTTCTATGCATTAATCTTTGTATTCTCTGATATGTAATGTGTCAGTATGTGACAAAGACAGTGAAACAAAAACAGTACTTAAAAGCCATGCATTTTAAGAGATATGTTCTATGAGCTGAAGGAAAAGGGGCATCCAGGCTGTCTCCTGTCCTTCTATATGTTTTTAACAAAAGGAATACAAACTACATGGGCTACTCACTGAGAACAGACTTCAAAGCTACCTATATAAGAGAAATTAAAGTGTCAAGAGGTCAAACAGGGTGATAAAATCACAGGATGTGGAAGAAATCTTAATATTTGCAAATGAAATATTCCTTCTCCCTCTCCCAGAATATATCTTTGTCAAAGAAAAACTTGGAAGAGAGAAACAATCTGCATTCCAAAGGCTGACACTGGAAAATAATTGTGTGTCAGCAGCTGAAATCAGTCCATAGCAGAGACAGGACAAAGACGTCCAAAGCCATATCTCCTTTTTTACAAGATGCATATATTTCAGAGGCTAAGGCAGAGATACAATCATTCAGTGTTATTCATATTTTAGCATCTTTATCAGTTCAGGCATTCAGCCTACTGCATAGCTAGCACAGGCACAAACAGACTCCTTGCGTGCTTTACTTTGGTATATTACTGTGGACTGCTATACAGCCACACTACGCCAGAGAAACTAAAGACTGTGATATTGCACTTTGCTAATCCTAGTCATCATCAACAAATGCAAAAAGAGATCAATTTGTAGTGAAGAAGTAGCTTGCCTAGGAAGGAAATCGGCAATTTCTGCGCTGTAATCAAATGGGCATCTGCCCAAGGAGGGCATCATGGGTTTGCAAATAATTATCTTCAGTTTTCTGGATTCCTCATGGAATGGATGCACATACATCAGAACTGTTTTTTTTCCATTGATCATCATGGTCCAAAGACCACTGGAATGATTCTTTCAATATAGGATATTTGGATAAAAAGAACTTTTTTTATTTTTGCTTTGGACTTACAAATAGTATTTGACCTGCCTGTCTGTTTGCAAAACTAAACTAATATAAGTGACTTTTTTCCTGAGCTTTACATCACTTTTTACTAACGTCTAATCATTAAGTTATTATCTTTTTTGTAATATTGTAATGCAAATTCAATCTGGTGCATGCTGGCTGTTGTAATTGTTAGTTTGATTTGAACCTAGACATAGGTTTGGAAATGGGGATAAATAGATATCGAATAAATAATTTTCATCTACAGATAACTGTATAGCAGGTAATATAAAATATTATATTCCTGCCTATTTGTTCTGACAAACATAGGCAAGGTAATTGCCTTAACAGCAGCAATGACAGTGTGGGACAGTAAGTAGTCCCTTTGGGACCATGACTTTTATCATAGATAAGAATTTGTTAAGAAGGTGTTTAATCAGAAAATACCCACATAAAGTTATTCATAACTCCAGAAAAAAGTTGACAAAAGCTTTGTGTTTTCTGATATATACATACATTCTTTAAGCAGTAAGCAGCACAGAGAGTGGAAATGGTTAGAATTTAGGGACTACAATTCCCATGGTTGATCAGAGAGGAGAACAGACTTATACCTAACCAGAAAAAGCAATGCTTTATGGGCCTTACAGCTCTAAGATATTAAAATGCCTTCTACAATAAAACATCAGGAAATGCTGAAAAATGCTATTAGGCATTTTCAGCACTAGCAAGTGCAGTAGATGTTTTTTGCTTTTTTTTTTTTTTTTTTTTTTTTTTAATTATGGGATGACTTAGCCAACACTAAGAAGGCCTTTGTAAACAGTGTAAAATTAAGGAGCATTCTACTGGTTAATTCACTGCAACAGAGAAGTAATATATGTGGTACTTCATTAGGAGATCAATGACCTTCTCAAAATGTTCTCATATCTGCAGATGTGCACATTTACCCAAAACTTGAACATCCCCTGATGTGATTGTATTTAGCAAGACAATGAAGCCTCACTGGGAGGGGTTGTGGAGTCTTATCATGCTGTATCACCCAGGACTGATATTTTTTTCATTACTTTTCCTTTTATTTGGTCATTTCATGCATGTGGGACTAATCTCACACACACACCAAAATAATTTCTTGCAACATTTGTAGTACATTTAATGAAATATATTATTTTAAAGATTATAACTTTTGTTTACTTGATACCACATAAGAAAACAGACTTTCAGAATTTCCTTTTCTTCCTTAACCACAGATAAGTATTTAACAATACAGTAGTACATGAGTTTTAGCAAAATATTCCTAAAATGTTGCTTCATGCATATTCTTTAGACATTCGTGGAAGGACCCAGTCCCCGAGTAACTGACTATGCAATCTAGTATTTGTTATTGTGAATTTGGAAGTGTAGCTCTGGAAGGATATTCCATAAGGACAGCAACTGTGTGATTGGAGTGGTGCACTAGGCACCAAAGGAAAACCAGATACCTGACTGTGTTTGTACCCAGTGAAACAGTGCAATATTTACCTAAATTATATTAATGCACGTGTAGGGTGGCCACGGTGGTGCAGTGGTTAGCATTGCCGCCTCACAGCAAGAGGTTCTCCGGTTCGATCCTCGGCTGGGGTGCCTTCTGTGCGGAGTCTGCATGTCCTCCCTGTGGTCGTGTGGGTTTCCTCCGGGTGCTCCGGTTTCCTCCCACATCCCAAAGACATGCTGCAGGTGGATTGGACACTCTAAACTGGCCCTAGGTGTGCATGTGAGTGTGCCTTCTGTGGAAGGTTGGGCGCCGGGCTGGCAACTCGACACCGTAAAACTCCACTGCCATTCAATGTGCGGACAGGTGATCCGCTGTGGCGACCCCTAACCGGGATAAAGCCGAAAGAAGAAGAAGAAGATATTAATGCACGTGTAATTATATCACTGTTAATTCTTACAGGTTCATAGCTAAGTACTAGGTAATCAGTCTGCAGACCATTTCAAGCCTAGCCAAAAAATCATATTAAAAATTTCCCTCTAACCTCAAGGAAGGCAAGGCAACATAGTTTCAGAGATAATTTGTGGCTGCCCATCCAATTATGTAGGTTTACCTTGAAGGTTGTAAGGGTGCTGCTGTGCTTGACATGTAGTGGAAGTTTGTTCCAGAGGTGAGGGATACATTGCAATATGAAACTATCACATCAACATGTCTTATTTTTCTGTTGTAATGTGCCATTAGTTCTGCGAAAAGGCATGAGATCAATATGTTTGGATCTTTCATGGCATGAAAGTCTAAACATAGATCTCCATGGAAGAGTCTGTAGGAGGCTGAGTACATAGAAATGGCTGCCAGTCTTTCCTGATAATTAAGATTTTTGAGACCATTGATCAGCTTTAGTTATGAATCTGTGAAGTCTCTCAAGTTGTGTGATATGTTTAGATAAATATCAGGTAAATTGTTAAAAGGAAACATTTGACATTTTATTTACCAAATGTCCATATAGAGGTTAAGATAGCAGGAATACAGCATCTGTATTAAATGAAGTTCTTTTACTATTTGAAAAATGACAGCTTTTTCTTTGCTTTTAATATTTTGGCTAGTAACACCATCAAGACAGCTAGACTGAATCTGGCTTAAATAGAATATATGGTGGTGGCAAATAATGATGTTTAACATAATCATGGTCAATATAACATAACAGTATTCTGTGTAATGCACCCATATCAAGGCCAGATAGCAGTCTGTGTAACACAGCTAAGGCCAAAAGCCTGTAGTTGTGGCATTATTTGTGGCACTAAAATGAACACATAATCCAAATGTACGGAATACCTTGAACAGAGTTCAGTAACCAGATTATATAAATTGTAGAATGGGACCATATCATAATGGTCAGAGAGTTGAAAGTAATGCTAGTTATTACATTGAAAGCATCATTTTGATTTTGAAAGAGTTACCACAATGTGGAAGTATTTTCTCAGAAGGCTTTCACATTGTGGTGAGCCATTCTAATTCAGAGACTGGTCCACTGCTGTGATTTTTACCTTCAATGGGGCCTTAATATGGAGCGGTCTCACAAGAGAAGATTCATACTAATGCATCAGTCCAAGGGAGTGGCTAATGCTAATTAGCCATGTGCTCTCCACTGGAAATGCTTGCTTCTCTGGCATCTAGAGTTATCCCCAGAACCACCTTCCATTTTTTTGGGTTGAAAAACTGTCATTCTATTAATACTTTGTGTGTTTAGAGTAATATCTTAAGCAGGGCCAGCATTTGGTCAACTGATGTCCTAGGCAAAAGAGCTCCATACCCCTCCAAACACACACACACACACACACACACACACACACACACACACACACACACACACACACACACACACACACACACACACACACACACACACACACACACACACACACACACCATCCGTTGCACCCATCCTTCTCTATCTACACTGTCCATATTACTTTTTTCTTCCTTTTTCTCACACTTTGTCTTACTCTTCATTTTTCCTGCACTCATTCATCACATTTTATCTAAGCAAGACTGCTGTACTATGTATGAAAGAACTGCATTCAGCTGTCATTCTAGATGATCTAAGGTGCATTTTACATTGTTTTAAAAAACTAAGTCAAACAATGATGACAAGAATAAAAATCATGAATAGGGAAAGAAGTACAGTCCTGCTCTGCAACTTTGCTTTTCCCCAGAATCCTTTTAATACACCTTAACTGACCAAGACTCCACTGTAATAACTGCAGTGAAAGTAGCTGCATTAAGCCAGTCAGGTACAGTCACTTCTCTGTACATTCCAGACATCTGATTGTGATAGAAGAGGATGGCCATGTAATGTAGTTTGTGCATACAATCTTCATACATTAAAAGTATTCTAAGTCGCTTCACGTTTCACATTAGTCCTGCAAAGCCAAAATAATGAGCAACCAATAGCAAGCAGCTCGCTATTTTCCCTTACAGACAGCCCTAATAACTATAGCTACTTTGTCTCTGTATATGTCAGATGTCCACTTCAGTAGTCCATCTGACGTCACACAAATGCATACTAGTCCTGTAAACCAGATAGTGACTGTTTAAACTGAAGAACTAGAGACCAGTTTCTTTCAACAGACAGGGCTAAACCCGACTCAGCGGTTATAGCTACTTCTGTATGCACCTCAGCCTCAGATGTTTCTGATAAATGATGGCCATGTATTGTATTGTATTCCAGCTCTATCATTCTTTACTACAAAAAATAAATAAATGAATAAATACCTGAAAAGCTCCCCTGCTAGAGTGGTGCCATAGGCAGCTGCCTATTGGGTAAATGCCTAAGGCTGGCTATCATTTTAGGAGTATCCCTGGGTCTACTTCCCCCGTTCACATAGATCTTTTGTGCTGCAACACCAGCTATTCTATTAACTTTTTAAGTGACTTTGAAGTAATATTTACATTTTCCTGGTGTCTGGTTTTCCCTCAGTATGAGTTTAGAGGTATTGCAGCTCACCCTCCCACACACAACTACACACACAAGTACACACACACACACACACACACACACACACACACACACACACACACACACACACACACACACACACACACACACACATACACTCACTTGAGACCACTCATCCCTCTGCATACTCACATACATGCATCCACACAAACACAGATACAACAAGACACACCTGCACAACCATCTGACTACTAAACTTCCTGGCACTTACCTCTAACATGATTTACCCCAATGAAAGCAATAGATTTTGACTGCAGAGGACAGCACATGGCTAATTAGCATACTGCCCTGTAATGCCTCATTAGCATGTAGCTCAGCTGATTGATGAATAATGGTTTCAGAAAACAATGTGGCTTTAACTGCTGTGGGCCTCCTTAAAGCTAACAAGCAAAATTCATTGTGACACTCCAGACCTCAAGGTCTTGTCAAAGTGAATCGAGTGGTATCAATTAGTTTAGCCTATGCTGCACAACTTAAAAATGCTCAGTCTGCTGTAACCAGTAACAGATCTGCAACTAAGAAGGCCCTCAAGGACAAGACTGAAGATCTCTAAAACCATAAGAGAAGAAATACTTTGAGACCAGGTATCTTACAGTCTGTCTAGAAAGAAACACTTCTGTGGAATACCCAAAAGTTATCCTTTGTCACACTTTGTAACTGGCTTTCTCTAACAGTACAGAGAGAGAGAGAGAGAGAGCTCTTCATTCTCCTAAAATATATGCTATGGAACAATGGTCGCAAAGGACATTGATCTTTATGATTTCAAACTTCACTAAAGTGAAGTAGAGAAAGAAGTTCCTTCTAAATATTTGCAAAGTTAAAATCTATCAGGATTTCTCTAACGAGACCACCCAGATGAGGAACACTTTTATAGAGATAAGAAAGCCTTTCTACCAAAACAATATTTCACAAACCTTCAATTACTCCACAACTCTAGCCATTTTCAGGGATCTGAGTTCATCTCTTTGTTTCAGAGTTGACAATCTGACCACATAGAAATTCAGCAAAATCTCCCCCTTGTGGCTATACCAGAATCATGACTGTGTCTAGAAATTCTCAGCCGATGCTGCCTTGCAACCAGCAGTATTAAGCCTGAAGAAATGCACCATACAACCTCTATTTAATGGGAGAGTCTGATAGGTTGCATAATCCATAGGCAAGTAGTCAGTCTCCCACCTCCTATGTCATCAGGTTTGTAACACTGGTAGAAGAGAACAAGTTAGGACTAAGTGAGGAAGCCAAATTAATCAATATAAAGAAGGCAGCCCCAAAAATATTCAAAGAGAAATGCAGGCAAAGGCATCCGGATATGGAAAATTTTACAATAAAAAAAATAATATCACAAAGATGAAATGTTGAAAAGAAGATTAGTAAAGCAGAAGTTAAAAAATAGAAATTGAAGTTATGGAGTGTCTGCGAAGTGAAGGATTTGGTGTAGAAGGTCTAATACAGGTTACATCACAGCATGATGGAGTGGAGTAATGAGAAACAGGAAGATCAGAAAACATCTGAAGAGGAAATATGGACATGGGAAAGAAAAAGATATTTAATATGGTGTAATATCTATGCAAAAGAGAAAGCAAAACTAATCAATACAAAAAGAGCAGCACCAAATATATTTGAAGAGAAATACAGGCAAATGAATCCAAACATGGAAAACTTTACAATACAAAAAATAAGAAGACAAAGAGGAAAAGTAGAATAGGAGATTAGTAATGGAGAAGTTAAAGAAATAGAAACTGAGGTTATGGAGTACCTGCAAAGTGAAGGATTCAATGTAGAAAATCGAACGCAGAAAGCACCATAACAGGATAGAGCAATGGATATCCAAATTAAGGGGAAACTGGTAGAACAGGAAGCAATTAGTCAGGTCCATTATCAAGATATTTTGCAGCCTTCAACAGGAACATTCACTTGAAGCTAGACAGCAAGTAAAGGAACAGGAAACTGTGGAAACTCTGATGCAGTCAATGTTGAGGAGTGATAAGCCAGTGAGTTCCCATTTGACAGAGCAACAGATAGCACAGGATGAAATTGAAGAGAAGGTGCCACAGGAAGATGCTATAGAACTTTCTATAGAATGCCCCCAGAAAATGGAAAACAAGGGTTGTGCCCTCAGTTTGGAAGAAAATGAGCTAATAGAAGAGTTTCTTGATTTAATGGACATTTTTAGATATATTAAGATCAATGATAGAAACAGACTGCAGAGGGTCAATAAAACCCAAAAAGTAAGAAGTCTGATAAAACAAATGAATGCAGTAATTAGGACTGTCCATAGACATCCGTGTGATATAACAGAAGTAAACAAGATATATTACTGTGCTGCTAAATTAATAACTGATAAAGTTCTGCCACAAGAACACAGGCTAATGAGGGAAAAGAAGGGGAGAAATAGAATACCATCATGGAAGTATCGAATGGAGAAAACTATAAAGCAATTAAGACAAGAAGTGTCACTGGTAGAAGACTATAGAAGAAGGAATAGATCAACAAAAATACTAAGAAAGATAGATGTGATTAAAGCAATGCACAGTATTTGAGCAGACCAGGATCTAACATGCACTATGGCAAATAAATTAAAAAGTTCAGCACAAGCAGAAAAACTTAGAAGATACACAGGTAAATATAAAAGAAAAATACAAAATAAGCAATTTATTGATGACCCAAAAAGGTTTTATAGAGTATTGGGAAATAAGGCAAAAGGAATTGAAAGACTGCCAAAAAAGAGGAAGTAGGTACATTTTGGAGAAGTATCTTTGAGGATCCTGTGGAACATGACAAAGATGCTAAATGGATAGAAGGAATAAAAGAAAGAATAAGAAGTTTAAAGGTACAGGATATGAAATGGGATGAAGTAACAGCCAGTGAGACTGAGACAAAGTTAAGAAAAGCCTCTAATTAGAAAACTCCAGGACCAGATGCAGTACCTAACTTTTGGTTAAAAGTATTAACATCTTTGCGCAAGGATTTAGCCATGAGTAAGAACTATTTATATACGCACCCCGAACAGATACCAACCTGGCTAACTAAGAGTGAACCTGCAAGCTACACTAAAAGTTATAGACCAATAACTTGCCTTCTGATGACGTATAAACTATACATAGGAAGTGATGCCGACAGAGTTTATAGTCATTCAGAAGAAAACTCAATCATGGCAGTAGAACAAAAGGGCAATAAAAGAAAGTCATATGGAACAAATGATCATTTGTTGTTAAATAAAGTCTTACTGGAGAACTGTAAAAAGGGGAAGAATTTAAGTATGGCATGGATTGACTATAAAAAAAAGCATTTGATAGTATCTCACATTCATGGATAAAAGAGTGCTTCAAAATGTATAAGATACACCCTACAATGATCAGCTACATTACACTGACCATTAAACAGTGGCAGACCACTTTGCAATTAAGCTATGATAAACGACAGATTATTATCCCAGGGACAAAAATTAAAAGGGGAATATTCCAGGGTGACTCTCTGTCACCGTTGCTATTCTGCCTTGCCATTAGCCCATTAAGCTATTTACTTAACAATGTAGGCGATAGCTACAATTTGGCTCCAAAAAACAACAACGTGTAAAGACTTCTCATCTTCTTTTTGTTGATGATTTAAAACTGTATAGCTCATCAGATGAGGAACTAAAAGCACAGTCAAAACTTTTTCAGATGATATAAGAATGTCATTTGGTCTTGATAAGTGTGCAAAAGCAATCTTTAAATCAGGAAAGCTTCTGCACCAGGAAAACATCAGTTTGGGACAAGAATGTGATATAAAAGAACTTGAGCAAGAGGGAGTGTATAATTATTTGGGAATTGATGAAGAATCAACAATAAAACATGAACAAATGTAAATAAAACTTAGTAAGGAATACTTTAGAAGACTTAAATTAATTCTGAAAACAGCGTTGGTATCTAGGAACAAAATCCAAGCTATAAACCAATTTGGTCTTCTTGTCCTAACTCACAGTTTTGGAGTGAATGACTGGCCTCAAAATGTGTTAGATAGATTAGATAGGAAAACAAGAAGGATGCTTCATGCTCACCAAATGATTTATAAAAATCAGTGCATACCAAGATTATATATTCCCCGATCCGAAGGAGGGATGTGCCTCCTTGAAATTGATTACATGTATAGATCTGCAATTGTGGGACTCCACACATATCTGCTGACCTTACAAGACCCAAATGTAATGAAAGTTTTGAAATATGAGGAGAATAAATCTACAATGACTTCTCTGCTTAATTTAGCAGAAGCATATCAGTGTCAAGCAGGAATGAAAATCAAATCAGAAGTAGATAAAATCAGGCAGCAACTGAATGTGCCAAAAAGCAAAAGAAAGAATATAAGATGAAGGACCAGAAGAGAAGGCAAGAAATGTGGAAAAAGCATAAATATAGTTGTAAGTATAGAAAACTTCTGGAAGAACCTCATGTTGATCAGGAACGAACACAGGAATGGTTAAGGAGAGGCTAATTCAGACCAAGAGATGAAAGGTTAATATTGGTAGCCCAAGATAGTGGGGTACGTACACATTGGATTACAAAGTCCATTGAACATGTGTGCGAAACAGACAAATGTAGGTTTTGTAAAACCAAATTGGAAACAGTTGCATACTTCGTTGCTGGTTGTGACACACTAATGGCAGAAGGACTGTATACTGAAAGGTATAATAATGTGGCAAGACTGTTGCACTGGGGATTGTGCAAACATAGTGGTATTGAAGTGGCTGAAAAACACTGGAAACATGAGCCACAAATCATCATAGAAAATTATGAAGTTTATATTACATGGGATCATCCATTACCAACAGTTCAAAAGATAGATTCTAGAAAACCAGATATGGTGGTCCAAGAAAAGAAGACAGAAGTAGCATTGATCATTGAAATTGCTACACTCAGTAACTACAATGATTTGCATACAGAGAGACACAAAGTAATAAAATATCAGGATCTGCAGGCAGAAATGAGAGCAATGAGGAAGAAAGATACCCAGACAGTTCCAATAGCAGTTGGAGCAACTAGTCTTATAAAAAAGAATCTACAGTCATATTTAGATATGTTACCAATCCATGTAACCCCATATGAATTGCAGGAGTCATTACTGGTCACGGTGTGAGTGCTTAGAAGAGCAGTTTTGGCTGACATCAAAGAGTGAAACAATACTAATTTCATGAACTTTAATCGTACTTTGACTTAGGAATGGAGTCCATTCCCATCACGGTATTAAAAACCCAAAAGAGTTGGAGAAATTAAAAAGAGAGAAACCGTAAAAGAGAACAAGTTAGGGCAAAGTGGTGAGCATTCATCTGACAAGTGTACACACGCCTCTGCAACTTAACATATAGTCATTGCTGTATCGCAGGGAGCTCTAACACCTCACAAACTTTTTTAAAGGTGAAGAAATGTCTTCAACAAACTAGTAAGGCATTGAATGATTGTAATGATAGTTTTATTGTTTGTCTTTTGGAAAGACAGGAGGTATTGTTTTCTTAGTCTGTATTACTTCTCCCTAGAAGTTAGGTGGCCACTAACCATTTCTGTGTTTATCAGCACCTAATCCCACTGCATATCAATACATTGCTCACTATTGTGAGTGCAGCTGCCTCTCTTAAGGAATCAGTTATTCTTTGCTATGTTGTAGACTTACTGTTCTGTAGTAATCAGTGTGTGACAGTTTAACATTTTTCATTTCCATTCTCACCTATTATTGTTTACCGCTGACAATTACTGTAGGCCTGTGTCTGTTAATCTAATGAAAAAAATATGTATTATGGTGTTAAATTAGAAAATTCCATGTAGATATCTGGGGTACAGAGTAACATCTCTTATTTTTATTTTTGTACAGTGGATGTATTGGAGACCAACGTTTTGGTAAAGTGTGCTACATTAAATGCCGGGATAAATAATTTGGAAATAAAAAGGCACCAAGTCACAAGATTTAATAAGAATTTCAGAATTATATTATTCGTGTAGGAGATAAAAATGATACATACACACTAAAACTGTACTTTATCATTATAGAAGGAAATAAGACTCAAAAGATTAGCTGCTACCCCTAAGACGGGATTAATTATCTCAGTACATGAAAAGTTAGGATAGTCAGTTCAGGATGTCAGGGAGTAAAGTGAGGAGAGATTGGTGGCTAGAACAATGATTGACTTCTTCTGGGCCTATTTATTATTAAAATATGTGAGTGCCACACCTCTCAAATGAGCTTTCATAATATGTGTCTGACCCAAGGTTTGAACAGTATTCTCCACACAACATACTCGCACATAAGGCAGGTACAAAAGGCCAAAAAACCCAGATGAGAAAATCAAATTGAGGCCAGCACCAAAGAGTGAAAATATATAATATACTTTAATACACTATGGCAAAACCACAAAAATCAGACCGGTTTCGGCCCCAAGGCCTTCTTCAGTGATACACTACTGACAATTAATGAATACTTAAATAGTATTCTAAATAAATCAATTAAGCAGCTAAACCAGTATTTAAAGGCACAGTATTCTAACAAGAGTTATACTCAATATATACAAGCAACTTTAAAAAAATTCAAAGATGGTCATTCAAGCCAGGGGAAAACAAACCCCCTAATTTAACAATCCAAGCCCTCTTTTTGTTATTTAACATACCATGCCATCCCATTTTCCTGGATCTATCTCCAGATATTTTATCGATAATTGTGAAATGAAATTTGGCTGTTTTATGATTTAATACATGTTTGTATAAAACATTTGTCAAACGTTGATTTCTCATGTCACTTAGATGTTCCGACATTCTAATCCTGTATGGCCTGGACGTATGTCACACATTAAAGGCGGAGCAGGAGCATGCGGCCAAATAGACCACACAATCCGTACCACAATTTCCAAAACATTTTATCTTATATACCCTGCTAGTATTTCTACTAGAAAATTCTTTAGTTTTAAGCATGTGTGTACAAAATGAGCAGTGCCCGCAAGGAAAAGACCCAATCAGTTTGTCCCTTGTTAAAGTTAGTTGTTGACCATAGCCTGTTGATGTATGCCCAGTTTTGAAGTGATTAAAGTATGAGCCCAAATTATGATCTCTACGATATGAAAATAAACACTGTGGAGTTAGTATCTTGGTTAACTCCTGATTAGCCAAAAGAATGTTCCAATTATTCCTAATTACATTCCTAATAGCATTGATGTTCCTGCCATAAGTTGTCACAAACCTAACCACCTCCACCTCTGTACCTGATTTCACCTTATGATCCAATAATTGGGTTGTGTCTTGTTCTCTGGCCCAACTGCTAGCTGTCCTAACATACCATGGTTTGTATCCCTGGTTGTGAAACCTATGTATAAGGTCCTGTTGATGATATTCGTAAGTACCTTGATCTGAACAAATTCTCCTCACTCTCAGAAACTGAGATTTGGGTATATTTCTAATGATGTGATGGGGGTGTAAACTGGTTGCCTCCAATAAACTATTATATTGGGGGTATTTACAAAACACTTGTGTGGAAAGAGTGTGATCTGGATTTCGTATTATATGAACATCCAGAAAATGAATCTCCTGGTCATGCATATTAAGTGTAAACTCCATCCTCCAACATTGTTACAGGTTGTAATACCTCGATAACAGAAGTTTTTAATGTGCATAATATCTCTTCTGTTGATCTTACCAATGTTGAATTACAACTACGTAATAAAGGATTATCATATGTTCCTGGTTTCTTTGTGAATGAAGATACTGTTGTCAATGATGTGTTGGATTTTTGCCATCTGTTAAACTTAAAACTATTTTTGGTGAACAAGATAAGAGTCGGATAGTTACAGATTTTCAGTTCTGAACATCTAATTTCCAGCCTCCTGTGGATAAATTTGTTTCTGTATTTCAAGAGTCTTGTCTTAAAGATTTGCATTTTAAACAATATGACTCATGCATGTTAGGCCATAATTTGTCAGAACAGGAACAACAGGCGTTAACAAATTTGAAAAATAATTCCAATATTGTTATTACTTCAGCTGACAAAGGAGGAGCAGTGGTGGTCATGCAGTATATTATTTGAATGAAGCCTTTATACAGTTATATGATTCCAGATACTTTATGTCAATGCCACTGGATCCCACTATGCAGTTCAAAAAGGAAATAGATTCCTTTATGGAACTTGCTGTAGAGGAAGGGATTATTGATGTGGCTACTAAGAGACAACTAGTGGTGGATGATCCTCAGAGGCAGATTTTTTATCTGCTACCTAAAATTCATAAATGTTTGAAAGAACACCAGGAAAACCTATAGTTTCTGGCAGGGGTTCATTGACGGAACTCCTTTCTTTGTTCCTTTCACAATATCAACAACCTTTATTAAAAATGGCTCGTTCAAGTTTAAAGGACACCACTCAGTTTCTCCAGATTTTGTCTCACTCACAGTTGGAACCAGGTTGGATGATGTGCAGTTTAGATGTTACCACCCTTTATACAAATACCCCTCATTGGGCTGGGTTGGAGGCCCTAAAATATTGGCTTGACAAGGTGGACATCTATCCACCCGATTTCAACACTTTGTTAACCTGTATGGCTGAACATGTACTAACAAAAAATGTGTTTTACTTTCAAGCAGACTGCTTTTGGCAAACACAGGGAACTGCAATGGGGGCTTCATTTATCCCTATTTATGCAGATCTTTTTATCGGGTATCTGAAAGAACATCTTATCTATGACCCATTATATAACATCTATCTAGGGGACATGGATATTTGGCGTAGGTACCTTGACGATTGCTGGTTGATTTGGCGGGGTGATGTTACATATTTACTAGAGTTTATCCAGTATTTAAATGAGAACAAATGGGGGATGGAGTTTACACTTAATATGCATGACCAGGAGATTCATTTTCTGGATGTTTGTATAATACGAAATCCAGATCACACTCTTTCCTCACAAGTGTTTCATAAATACCCCCAATATAATAGTTTATTGGAGGAAGCAACCAGTTTACACCCCCATCACATCATTAGAAATATACCCAAATCCCAGTTTCTGAGAGTGAGGAGAATTTGTTCAGATCAAGGTACTTACGAATACCATCAACAGGACCTTATACATAGGTTTCACAACCGGGGATACAAACCAGGGTGTGTTAGGACAGCTAGCAATTGGGCCAGAGAACAAGACAGAGCCCAACTATTGGAATATAAGGTGAAATCAGGTACAGAGGTGGAGGTGGTTAGGTTTGTGACAACTTATGGCAGGAACATCAATGCTATTAGGAATGCTATTAGGGATAATTAGAACATTCTTTTGGCTAATCAGGAGTTAACCAAGATACTAACTCCAGAGTGTTTATTTTCATATCGTAGAGGTCATAATTTGGGCTCATACTTTAATCACTTCAAAACTGGGCATACATCAACAGGCTATGGTCAACAACTAACTTTAACAGGGGACAAACTGATTGGGTCTTTTCCTTGTGGGCACTGCTCATTTTGTACACACATGCTTAAAACTAAAGAATTTTCTAGTAGAAATACTAGCAGGGTGTATAAGATAAAATGTTTTGGAAATTGTGGTACGGATTGGGTGATCTATTTAGCCACATGCTCCTGTTCTGCCTTTTATGTGGGACAAACATCCAGGCCATTCAGGATTAGAATGTCAGAACATCTAAATTACATGAGAAATCAACGTTTGATAAATGCTTTATACAAACATGTATTAAATCATAAAACAGACAAATTTCATTTCACAATTATTGGCAAAATATGGGGGGATAGATCCAGGAAAATGGGATGGCATGGTATATTAAATAACAAAGAGAGGGCTTGGATTGTTAAATTAGGGGGTTTGATTTCCCCTGGCTTGAATGACCATCTTTGAATGTTTTTAAAGTTGGCTGTATATATTGAGTATAACTCTTGCTAGAATACTGTGCCTTTAAATACTGGTTTAACTGCTTAATTGATTTATTTAGAATACTATTTAAGTATTCATTAATTGTCAGTAGTATATCACTGAAGAGGGCCTTGAGGCCGAAACCGGTCTGATTTTTTGGTTTTGCCATAGTGTATTAAAGTATATTATATATTTTCACTCTTTGGTGCTGGCTGCAATTTGATTTTCTCATTTGAACAGTATTCTGCCATCAAAACAATGATGCTGCAATATAAACAAATGATTATTAACTTCAGCAATTGGCTTAGCTGTTAGTAATTCAAAGGAGTCCAATATATATCACCCTTGAAGGACATGGTAGACAGTCCTAACTGCTTTTTCAGGAATGGCCTACACCTGTCCTCTCAAGGCTTTTTTATATTAGCTAAATCCTTGTCCATCCCCATAGTGCAATGTTTAGGCAATGTCAGTCCTCAAAAGTTTCCATTGTAACAAAACAGAATCTGGGTAACATAAAGGTATTGCTGCTCACTGCAAGGAGACTTAACAAAAAGCTCCTGTCCCTATAAACACTCATTACTCTGGAAAATATTTACATATGTACCATCACAGAGACCCCGTTCAAGACCACTGACAGCACCCCATCACTGCTGAGTTTTAATGCCTGCCACATGTTCAGGCCCATCTCACTAGATGAAGGCACTAATGGTGATGTGTCATTGTTTCCTTGTTTGTAAAACAGCACTTCACCTTCAGACTAGTTAGACAAGAGAAATATTTGGAACTCCTCCATGTCCAGGTACCATTAAAAAGACCCCTTATCTCATCATGGCTAACTATGGGGTCCCTCTATTTCCTCCTTCAACTACAACTCCTACATAAGTAGGATGGAGTCCATAACATCTAAACCAAACACCATTCTCCCTGGGTTCATCAACTACCCCTATATTAGGAGAGAGAGAGAGACCAATACATCATCTAACATGAATGCCCCAACATTTCCAGACTTCATCAATACAAATGCTCTGGATCAGTTAGTCTGCACACCAATCAGGGATGAGGAAAAGGTCTGGGCTTGGTTCTCACTTGTAATGGGATAGCTCTGCTCCCTACAAATTGTAACTCCCTCCCTGGAAAACTAGGACCACAAATAAGTCACATTCAGTTTAAGACTGAAGCCTGAAACATCCTCCTTGATATGAAGAGATTATGCCAAAGTTAATCTACTGAAATTGAGTGATGATAAATTTAACATTCCCTTCCAACTTGATGATCCCACTGCTTATGTGGAAACTTTTACCATCAAATTCTTTGCACATCTCAGTACCTGCATAGATACAGCTATCCCCCTCCAAAGTAAATACAATACTAATTTCATAAATAAAGCCAGATATTTGGTAACTATTTTAGAAACCTTAAAAAAAATGCCCAGCTCTCGGCAGTGCCAGTAGTAAATGATATCACATATATGGACCTGGAGGGCACAGGCAATCAACTAGTGGTTAAATTTAGCTCTAACTTCACCACCCTCTCTGCTCCAACATTCCCAAATCACCTACTCACATCTACACTCTTCCCTCAAATCTTCCATAAGCAAGTCCTCAAGGCACTATACAAAACCAGGAACTCTGTTTCTACGGGGCTGGATAACACATTGGTCACCCTATTGCCAGCCTGAAACAGGACTGGTGAGACCCCTTGCAGTGGCTATTCAGTGTTAGCACCCAAACAGTCTTTGTTCCAGATATATGGAGGATATTAACTGTCATCCCTTTGCACAAAGACAGGCCATCAATCGACCTGAAACATTATAAACCCATAAGTCTGACCAGCCGCATCTGTAAAGCTTAGGAAAGGATTATTATGGAGCTAATAAATAAGGAAATAGATGACCTACAAGCTATCGACTCAAGCCAGTTTGGATTTTCAAGGGCAGATCCTGCCTACTTAACCTTGCTGATTTCTTTGAGAAGGTGACTGAAGCAATAGATGAGAGCAAATCAAAACACACCGCATACATAGACCTGGGAAAGGCATTCAACAGCATCTCACGCATAGGTATCTTAGATAAATTATCCCAGCTAAATGTTAATTCTTATGCAATATGTTGGACAGCAAATTGGCTCAAAAATGAAACCCAGAAAATTCAAGTGGGCTGCTCCATCTCCTCCAAATGACCTGTCATTACAGGTGTATCCCACATTTCGGTGCTTGGGCCACTCCTCTTTGGCATTTACCTCTTGGAGGTCAAATCTACTAGTAAAGATTTATGGCTGACCAAGTTTGCATATGATGGTAAACTTGATGTCATCATATACTCCTCAGAGCATATCAATTTCCTTCAGGGGCACCTTTCCCAAACCTATACCTGGTGTCAAAACCATGGACTAAAACTAAATGCCAAGATATGAGGAGTTTCCCATTACTAAACTGTGATATCTCTTGTGCATATGTAGTTATATTTAAGGAATTCTTGTAGATGATGGCTATGCCACCTGCCCACTTATTTTTCCTGTCGAGCCTAATTATACTGAAACCAAGTGGGGTAATTTTGTTGTCATTTATGACTTTTTTCAGCCATGTGTCTGTACCTATCATTATGTCTGGGGAATATGTGGTAATACAAACATGTATGCCCTCTATTTTATTACATATGCTTCTAAGATTGATATTTAGGGAGATAATGCTGGGATTGAGGTATGTGAGAGGAAAATAGAATGGTTCAGTAAATACTGTCCTGTTGATGTGGGATTTTTGATGCTGTGTGGGATCACAGTTTGGGTGAATGTCTCCACTTTTTTTTGGGGTGGAAATTTTATAAAGAAAACTATGTAGCCAAACTCAGATTTAAGATATCTGAAACTGAAAATATCTAAAAAGGTTTGCTGGTAGAAAGTGAGTGCTCTGGTGATTGATAGACTTGCTAACTGTTGGTGTTGCAAGTATGGGTTTGTAGGACTAGTAATTACATTTTTTGGGAGGTATGGTAGTGGTAAAGAGTGCTAATATGCTGAGGTGGCATACTAATAGGGTTTGAGTCAGAGCCATTTTTTTATAATATGCAAGTTAAATCTGCAATGTAAAATGCTATTGGGCAAGACTAGCTGTAGATACAGCAGTATAACTTCTAAAAAGACAATCTTAGTACAGAATTTCAAGTAAACGTGTCAGAGATGCTAATTGTAGATCAACTGAATAAACTTCCCCGGGATTCAATAAACTCCATGTAGGTTCTGCGCAGAGCCTATATGGAGTGTATTTGCATATGCAATACTGCTTATCGCACGGCATCATGCAGCCTCATACCATGAATATTAATGATTTGCAGCACATGCAAGCAAGGTTTCATGGCTTACCCTGGAGTTACTGGCCGTATGTATGCTGAATGTGGATCATTCCACACACCATTTATTGCCAGTAATGTGGTCAAAGACTAAACTAATGAGGGGCCAAATGGCAAGCATGCATTTTCTGAAGAATATGAAGTACGGAAAAGAAATGTATGTCATTATATATTGACTGCAATCTTCAATGATTTCACAATAAAGCACACATTTTACAAGGACCAGGTCAAAAATATAATACAAATATCTGGACATTCTGCAAAACTGTGGAGAGTCTGCCTTTTGTGTTTTAGTTTCTTTCTTATTTTTTTTTTTTGCCAGTGTTTGTATGATGCACCACTTGGCATAAACATGTTTAGTTATGCTCACCTGCTTTGCCCAAAGTGCAGCAGTGCACAAAATGGAGGAATGGCATAGGCACCACTGTTGAAGACTGGGGGGGGGCAGAGGCTGAGAGGGGCACTAGTGATCTAAAAAGGGTAATTTGTTTAATAACTATTTACTACCACAACATAAGTTCACTTGGAGGATGATTTAAGCTTAGCCAATTCCCTTTTAATGCTTGAATTAACATTTTCTGATAATTGTATATTAGCGCTAGTGAGAACAACTGTGATCATACCATAGATAATTTGGGGGGACCCATATAAGGGATGCAGCATTTAGGATCTGCCTCTATCCATTAGTGGCATGAGGGGAAATCCTGGAGTACATTTTCTATTACCCATCCTTAGATCCATGTTGCATTTGAATATGGACGGATGAGCTTTGTTTTATTTTTATAGATAGCCTGTTCTGGAACAGTGGTAGCCTCTGTGATATATATCCATCTCTCCACAACATTCAGTTTAGATGCCTGAACTGAGTATTTCTGATGCCATTTGACTTGCTGATGTTCAGTAGGTCCATCTGTATTAGGTCGGAGGATGCCTTGTATGCCAGACATGTCACCTCTAAGCACTCTGTAGGATACTGAGTATAGGAATAAATCTTTGAGGTGGTCCATGCAAGACCTATTGTTTAGGACTTGTATCCTTTTAGTAAGGTATCTCTGAAGGTATTCCAATTGTTGCATGGGGCTGGACAGATACATGCCAAAGTGGGCATTATACAAAATG
Source organism: Protopterus annectens (assembly GCF_019279795.1). Classification (NCBI taxonomy): domain Eukaryota; kingdom Metazoa; phylum Chordata; order Ceratodontiformes; family Protopteridae; genus Protopterus; species Protopterus annectens. The sequence goes on along the minus strand of NC_056731.1, from coordinate 1,407,729,951 downwards.
ATTGACATAATGAGAGCTTTGTAAAGGGGGACAACAACATCTCTAGATCTAGCCACAATCAATTTGTTTATAAGCTGTGCAATATAGAAAGGCTTTCTTATGACTCTGGGCACATATTGGTCAAAGGTTAGGTCACTGTACACACAAGTTCCCAAATGCCAAACAACTGGATCAGTTGTCAGAGGGCATTGTCATGATTTTGACACTGGTTATTATTTGGGACAAACCTTTTTGCATGATGGTTAAGTCATTTGGGGATTCAATAACTGCTCCTAGCTTGCAGTCATCTCAAACTTAGCTGGACAAAGCTTTTTGATATTTCCTTTTACTTTTGAGATGTATATGCCAAACAGAAAACGTCTCAGCACCGAACCCTCGGGATTCCATTGGTGACTGGTCTCTTCCCCTATTTTGATCTCCTGCATCCTGTGAACCAAGTTAGCAATGCAGCTGGTCATGCAAGTGTTTGCTCCTACATTATTCATCTTTTGTACTACACCTGAGTAGGGGATTGTGTCAAAAGGCTTGGCCAGGTCAAGGTAATGTGGTGTGAACTGTTTTACCTTAATCCATTGATTTGGTAACAAGAGTAAAGCTTAAAATTTGCCCATGATTTTGAGCCCTTCACACTTTCCTCTGGGCTGTTTTCAAACACATTTTTAGGGCCATGCATACATGTATGCATTCCTTGATTCACCTTCCTGATTGTATTAAATTATATTCCTTGTATAATACACCAGTTGTTAGAATGTGTTTTAAATTTGTAGGTTTGAACAGTCTTCCAGTAAGCAATGAAACAAAATGTATGAACCAATAATGACAAAGCTACCCATTTCAGAAAATTTCAACCATAAAAGGCCACTCCAACTTCTGTCATTACTCATTACAATCCACCAATATCAGTAAATATGCAAAATCTCTGCAGAAGTAAGTCATCTAAATAATTCCACATTTAAGGGATGATATATTGCATGACAGACTGGGTTAATTCCTTTCCAAGGTATTTTGTTTGCCATTGAGTCTACAAGATTTTCAGGAATTGCTACTAATTTTTTATACTTCCCATGATGACTGTTAGTATCCACTGGTTCGTTGTTTGATTTTCTGCCAAATGCTCCTTTGAAGCACTGACATTCCCGGTTGGCCTTCCACAAACAAAATTGGTCTGATAAGTGATGTAGCACTGTGTTAACTCTGTAATAGATATTTACATCTCAAGCAGCAAATCCCACTGTTATGGCTACCAGTGAAAACAAAACTGATGGAAGTTAACAATAACCAGAGGACATATAATAACTTATTCTAGTATAAGTTAAAATGCTGTTCTTATACCCTGAATCACGAGCACATTAGCAACTGAAAAAAATGCTTGCTTTGAGTAATTGAGATGCAATTTTATTTAGTAAATGAAAATACGTTTCGTTAAGCAATCTGTGTTTTAATGATAGTAAATGAAAACTCATAGTGATAAAACGACACACAACTTGCTGACCCAGTCACCCCATCCCCCCCCCATCCCAATGCACACGGACACTATAAGTGGCATGATTTATGAAAATGTGATAAGTATTCAGCATAGAAAACTGAGCCTTGGGGAAATATAATTAACACCAAAAATAAATAAATTGCTCACAAGCATACACACACAATGCTCTCTTGCTGCAAATGCATTGACTATGAGGCTAATTCACTGCAAGAAACTTGAGGGAAATCTTGCGGACTGCTCAGGGGGTGCATGCAGTGTTCATTGAAATTGTTGTTCATTGAAACTGCTGTCCACGTTTGCAAAGCCATTAGTAATATGACATGGAGGAACCAAACTAAATGGCAGACATAAAACATGCAATAGTTAATTGTGCGTAATGTGGAATTTCTTAAAAGTAGATTGCCAACTTTTGAACTGTCTACTTCATGGAGAGGGCTAGTACATTTGATTGGAATTAAAGAGCCGTTCAGTTTGTAAACCTATTACATTTGCTCAACATTTAAAACAAAGTGACTGGAGGAAGAAGCAAACAAAAAAGTATGCGGGAGTGTATATTGGGCTTTTGTCCCACCCTGCATTATTTTAGACATGTGTGTGTGTGTGTGTGTGTGTGTGTGTGTGTGTGTGTGTGTGTGTGTGTGTGTGTGTGTGTGTGTGTGTGTGTGTGTGTGTGTGTTCACAGTGTGTCCCGGAGCTCTACAGCTTACATAAACAATGGAGCTCGGAGTTCTACAGCTTACATAAACAACAGAGCTCTACAGCTTACAGAAACACAACAGAGCTCTACAGCTTAAATAAACAATGGAGCTCTACTTCACACCTTAAACAGAGTTAGCAGAAATGGAGTTAACACTTACTTCATAGAACTGGAGCCTTATCAGCTAAAGCCATTATCCTTACTTCTTGTAGCAGCTTTCCGTGCACTTCTGTGTTTAAATTAGTGCACGAAGTGCGCATGAGTACTACAGATCTTGCAGCTGTAAAAGTGGGGGGGGGGCGCTCCCTCCCCTTCGCCCTATGGTTCCAGCGCCTATGAGAAATGGGCCACCCAGGCTGTAGAAAGGACCCAGACAGCCACACATATGAACCGGATGCATTCAATTAATAATTCTGTCCATCGTGCAAACATGATTCTGACACAGTTTGCTGTGAGGGAAATGTTAGTTTGCTTTTTATTTCTTGTATTTTGTATTATTTTATTGCCTTTTTCTATTTTGTATACTGTGGTTTTTTTACACTGTGTTTACTTGTATTCTGCTTTTAACTGCATATTAAAACTTGAAAAGATACCACAGCTCTGTCTCTTGTGAGTTAGACAGAAATTAGAACAGGTCAGTTAGGGAGTCACACATAAGTTAGAACAGGTCAGTTAAGGTTAATCATCTGTGAACTGAGGGGATGGAGCTAGGAACTAAACCCTCTATTTAAGGGGAAAAATAAAACATTTCAGAGCTTTACTGTAAAGGCTCGCCCAGACTCTGACACAGTTTGCTGTGAGGGAAAGGATAGTTTACCTTTTATTTTTGTATTTTGTATCATTTTATTGCCTTTTTCTATTTTGTATACTGTGATTTGTTTTTGTTACACTGTGTTTTACTTGTATTCTGATTTTAACTGCATATTAAAACTTGAAAAGAGACCACAGCTCTGTCTCTTGTGAGTCAGACAGATTTTTTCCACCCTCTCACCATGTTACTCTTGTGTTCTTAAATACTACTTTATTTCTAGTTGCCTGCTCCTTATGTAAATTTGACCATATATCTTGCTTCCTCTCTCCTTTTACTGGCTGGTGTAAGCACAAACTTATCATTTTGGGAAATCACTCCCCTTCAACTATTTAAATTTATTGGCCATCCTACTGTATTCCATAGTACCAGAATACAGAAGTGCCCATCCCCTTTCAATCTATCTTGCTCTTTTAAAAATAATGGTTTTCCACTAAAAATTAATTTTTTAGATAGCTAAGGCTTAAGTTACCCACTTTCATATCTGACTGCTTAATGCACGCTGCAGTGATTAGGATAAACCATTTTTTTTCATCTTACTTTTAAGCATCTATTGCAAGACCACCAGTTATTGGAGACCCCACATTCTGCCTTTCAGTAGTCAACTTGGGATTAGTGCTTTTGTTTTTTCCTGGTGTGAGAAGGAGAACAGTGACATTATTTCCTGGAGACTGCTGATCACCAAAAAGCCTAATAACTGTTTTATAGGTGACAGCTTGGAATCTGTGCTTATATTCTGATCTTGGTGAGAGTAGGAGTAGAGTGCATTGATTCCTGACTATTTCTGATTGGACAGTGTCTGTACTTAACATACCTGATTGGTCTGGTTGCTTTTTGAGACATCTACCAGAAAAAGGTTACAAGCCTACAGCCCCTTGCATCATCTGGGAAAAGATTGTGAATCACCAACAGGCTGTGGCCTGTGTCTCTTCTTGGGATTGGTGCTAACATTTTGCTTCTGGTGAAAAAAGAAACAAAGAAGCATTGTATCCAAACAGAGTGAAGCTGTGGTGAGACTGGCATTAGTAGTAGCCAGGCAGTAGCCATTCATGCGACTCCCCTCTTTTCATCATTCTTGACAAGCTAATTCTTTTTTTTCAGTATGTATTGCTTGATTTGTTTCTAACTTCAGAATATCTGCCTAAATACTTCATTCTTAAATGTTCAAGGTGTATGTATTAGTTTCCCCTCAAGTGTTTCTCAGTGTTCTATACAGACTCAGACACCTTGAGTAACATTTTTTCTGTAAAATCACAATTTAAATTTCTCCGGTATCTAGTTGCACACAGGACAACTAGTTTACAGTGACAAGCACTATCCACATAGTTGCAAACCGGATACTCCTGACAGTAATTGATATTCTCACTCCAACAGTCTAATCAATAAAAAAGGGTCTGTTGCTGTGCATATGAACTTTCCTACTGTTCCCATTACCGACTTGGTGGATATAGGCATTCTGAGGCAATGTAGAAATTGCCTCATGTTTACTGACAACCAGTTAATTCTCAAACATTACTGACAACCAGTTAATTCTCAAACAAAGTGATATGGTATGTGAAAGATGTATTTACACAATGTCACTGGAGGTAAAGCTCTCACATAAAAGTACTCCTAATGTCAATAAGGTTGTCAGTAGTACACGTGCTGCACCCATCATGCACAATTCAAAGCAGAAGCATAGACCCACATATACTGAGGCACTTACATGTAACCTTCCTAAACCACAAAGACCTCCTAGACAAAGGACACATAAGAAATACCCTCAGCAGCCCCAAACCCGCTCTTTCAAAAAAACACCCACATCAACACATAGAGCTACATCTCATGGAGCCTCTACCTCTAAGCCCATAAGGCAAGTTATCACACAATCCAACATTCTACTCATTGGAGACTCCATTGAGAGACACACTGATGTCCCTCTCACCAGACTGAGTAAGGATAAAGTTACAGTCAGTTGCATATCAGGAGCTAGGATCTGCCACATTACGCATACACTCACTCAGGTCATTGGACCACAATTACCAATACGACTCAGTCATAGTCCATGTGGGAGTAAATGACCTGAGATGTATCTCCATAGACTATATGAAGAGAGACATCACAGAGCTCTTGGAATATGTGTCTCAGGCTGATATGAGCCTAGCATTGAGCAGCATTTTACCGTCTCCAAGGATTATGACACAGTATGAACAAAAGACGAATGACTTTAATAACTGGCTTAGTTTCTGGTGTTATTCTAAGGGGGTGCAATATTTGTCAGCATGGAGGAAGATGGTGAACTGACCATGTTGTTTTGCCAGGGATGGTCTGGACCTCTCCCCTCTAGGCTTTCAAATATTATCTAAAACATTGCCTTCCTCCATAGTGTAGGCAATGCCAAACTGAAAGTACTTCTGACATAGCAAATCAAAACCAAGAAAATCTAAACATATTACTGCTCAATACTAGGAGCCTAAACAAAAAAACTCCACTTCCTCGAAGCTCTCTTTACCCTAGAGAATGTTGATGTCTGTGCAGTCACTGAGACGTGGTTTAAAGCCGTGGAGAGCACACCAACAGTGCAAGGTTATAATGCCTTGCACACATTTAGACCAGCTACTTCACAAGCAGGGACTAAAGGCTGAGGTGTCTCTATTTATATCAAAAATAAATATACATCAAGGCTGGTCAAACGGGACAATGCACTTGAGCTGCTCCATGTTCAAATTACCATAGGGAAAATCCAGTACCATTTCCTTGCAAGCTATATGTCCCCCTCTATGACCCAGGAAACCCATGCCATGTATTTAAACTTATTAGAAACACTAACCATCCAACACAATACCATATTCAAGGGTGACTTTAATTACCCCACTATTAACTGGGAATCCTATACGACATCAAACATACATGCATACAGATTCCTGGATTTTGTAAACACAAACTCTGTGGACCAGATAGCCAATACACCAACCAGAGGTGCAACTATACTGGATCTGGTCCTCACTTATATGAGAGACTGCTGCACACCCCCTACTTTAATGCCTTCCCTGGTAAGGTCAGACCACAAAATGATCTCTTTTGAAGTAAAAATAAAACCTGAACCCCCAGGTAAACCAGGAATAGTCAGGAACTATTCTAAGGCTAATCTCCTGCTATTAAGTGAGAACCTGGCAAAATTTCAAACCCCCATAAACCCTATGGGAACTGTTCACAGAAACCCTGTACAAGCATGTTAATAGCTGCATACAGGCAGCTGTACCCACCAGAAAGAAGTACAGAACTAACTCACAAAACAAGCCACTCTGGTGAAATCACAAAATCAATCAAATGTATAACAGGAGGAAGAAAATCATGTAAAAAATTAGGAGGTGCAGCACCCAGCAGGATAAAAGCACTCTCATCAAACTAAACAAATAACTCAGAGGACAAATAAAGTCTATCAAAGCCAAATATGAGGTAAGTTTGGCCTCCCAGAAGAAGGACAATCACAAATCATTTTTAGCTATGTCCGCAACCTCAAAGGGAATAGACAATTGTGAGCAGAGCTCATTGTAAATAGAGCCACCTATACTGAGACAGAAAACATAGCAAACCTCCTGGTTGATAAATTCAGCTTCAGCTTTACTCCTCTCTCCCCCTCAACCATCCATCAGGAAATATCATCAAATATAACTACCCCTACTATCACTAGGGAACAGGTCCTTAATGCTCTCTCTAAGGCCAAGAACATTGCATTAATGGGCCCAGACAATATCCCAGGATGTCTTCTAAATAGCATGAAATATGACCTATCAGGGCCTCTGGAATTACTATTTAACCATAGCCTCCAAACAGGCTTCATGCCTCATGAATGACGAAAGGCAAAAGTCATCCCTCTGCACAAAGGTGGGCCCTGGAAACTACAGACCTATAAGTCTCATTAGTCTTATATGTAAAGCCATAGAAAGAATTATCATGGAGATGATCAATAGAGATATAATAAATCTCCAGACACTGGACCTAACCCAGTTTGGTTTTGTCAAGGGCAGATCATGCCTACTCATCCTGGTGGACTTCTTTGAGAAGGTCACCAAAGCAATGGTTGAGGGCAAAATCATTCACACTACCTACTTTGACCTGGCCAAGACATTTCTACACAATACCCCACTCTGGTATTGCTGACAAACTCATGAGGTTAGGTACAAGCCCATATGTCATCCAGTGGATAGCCAACTGGCTCACAGACAGGACCCAGAAAGTTAGAATTGCAGATTCCACCTCTACAAAGAGAACAGTCACAAGTGGAGTCCCTCAGGGATCAGTCATTGAACTGCTCCATTTTGGCATTTTTGTCTCAGAAGTCAAGGCTAATGTCAGAGGTCTCTGGCTGACTAAATTTGCAGATGATTGCAAATTAGGAGCTGTCATTGAATCTCACACTGATATAAATGTTCTCCAGGAGGGGCTGACACAGACAAACAACTGGTGTCAGAGCCATGAACTAAAACTAAATGCCAAGAAATGCATAATAGTATCCTTTGGGAAGTCATCCATCCCTGGTAACTATCATATTGACAACACACACCTTAGAGCTGACCCAGTAGCCAGGGACTTAGGGGCACACATAGATAGTAATCTAGCCTTTGATCATCACATGTCTATAGTAGTGAGGAAATCATTCTATGTTGGCGCAACTTATAAACAAAGGTATAGCATCTAAGTCCAAGGAAGTCATTATTCCACTGTATTCAGCATTCATCAGACCCATCATTGAGTACAATGTCCCCTTTCATATGTACCTAACCAGGCATATCCAACAATTGGAACTTCCACAGAGGTTCCTCAATAAAAGAATACAGGGCATAAGTAATATGTCATATGCAGACTGCCTTAAGGCCCTATCCCTGTATTCTGTCTCCTACAGGCTTCTGAGGGGAGATCTATGCCTGACATACAGGGCATTGTTAGACCCCACTCTGATGGACCTCCTACATATCCACAAAAAAACAGTTCCAGAATTACCCATTCTAAAGACTTAAATATTGCCTGTGATATAAATAGGACCTGCTGGAGAGATAGGTATGTATCCCAGAGATTACCCCATCTATGGACCAGGCTCCCCATCCACATGAAGCAGAGTTCTTCCCTAACCCAATTCAAATGCAACATGGACAATTAGATGGGAAACTAGAAATTCATCTGTGGTTTGGCACCTATGTCTCAAATGCAAACAGGTAACCTCTAAATGGTTCATCTCCCAAACGTATGCTTACACTTATCAAAGGTATCAGAACTTGTCAGAGATTTGGGATGCATGACTAGGCTTAAAAAGGCCTTGTGGTCATTAGCCTAGTAAACATCTATGAACTTATGAACATATGGTAAGCTGCATTGAGCTATGATTAACAGTGAAAACCTTACAATAAGTACAAAGATAGATTCCCCCCAATTACCCCTACTACTCCTCCTACCAAATTCTCTGTCTGTCACCTATCCCTACCACACAACAAAAAAGCTGCTCCAAAAGCTCAAACCATGCACCAGTGCCCCAGACAACCTACCTGCTGAGTTATTTCAAATAACTACAAATTCTATAGACATTCCCAGCAGCATTCTTATTAATATATCTATTCTGGAATCCTATATACCCTGTATTTGGAAAAAGGCATATATCTTGCCTCTGCATAAAGGAGGCAATGACACAGACATCTCCAACTTTCTTCCCATTGCTATATTTTCACCCATCTCCAAGATCTTGGGAAAATGCATCCACACCCAGCTACTTCACCATGTACTTCATAACCAAATCCTTTCTCCTACTCAACATGGATTTTGACCTGGTCATAGCACTACTACAGCTCTCATATCCTTCTCTGACACAGTCAGCCAAGCCTGGTATTATGGAAAAATTGTCTCCTCTCGCTTTTCAGGTCTCTCCAAGGCCTTTGATACCATCTCTCACTCTCTCTTTCTGACTAAACTGACAGACATAGGTATCTCAGCCCAATCCCTAGACTGGTTCTCAAACTACCTCCCTAACAGGCAACAATCAACCAAATGGCAAAATTCATTTTCTCCTTTTCTCAGCACCACCACAGGTGTCCCACTAGGATCCATATTAGGCCCCCTCTTGTTCAGCATCTTTTTCAATAACTTTCACATCTCTCTTACCCACAATCATCTGTTCTGCCAACTTGCCATCTGAACTACACCAACTCACACAGGATGCCCTCACTGCAACAGAGATATGGATGACCAACAAGCATCTCACCCTAAATCCCAACAAAACAAACTAGTTTGTTTTCTACCCAAACAATTCACTATACTAAACAAGGAAAATTTTACCATTCAAGTTCAAAACAGCACAATAATTGAAGTTGTACCACATACCAAACTGTTAGGCATCATCATAGATGAAAATTTGATATTCAACTTGCGCATTCAGACCAACATTGCAAAACACACCACAAACTAGGAACTCTATAAATAAAAATACTTACTCTACCACTCCACAAAACTATCTCTTGCCTCTTCCTTACTACTACCCTCTCTTCTTTATGGTGCATCCCTCTTGACCAATACTCAGGCCTCTCTCAAATCCAAATTTGCATCATGCTACAATAAAATAGCAATATTTGTATCAAACACACGTTATTCTTCACACCATTGCTCATCTAGTTGGAACTTCCACATCATCTGTCTCTTATTCAATTATCCACTGCACACAAATTTATATATAACCTTCTAGCTGCCCTTTCTTGTCTTCTTTACTCACACAATATCAACCAAACAGACCTCTCTGATCCAATAACCATGTACTTCTAAATGTAGTAAAGCCAACCCATGCAGCAGGACAAATGCGCTACTTCTTTACTGTAGCTAAACTATGGAATAATCTCGCTCAGTCAGTAAGATCTATCAGCAGTGCCCCTCTCTTTAAGAAAGCCCTGAAACAATACCTCACCTCTCTTTGGCAATGTATCTGTTCTAAGGATGCATTTCCTATAACTTGAGCCCGCCTTTCTTTTTCTTCCCTCTTTCCTATAGCTGTCTCTTCCTGTCTTGCACTATATATTCCCATCTATGTATTTTCCCACCCTGAAAGACTTCCCTTCTACATTTACTATCAAAAGAAATGCTATGCCTTTAGCTGCTCTTATTTCAAGACTGTATTTCTCTATTCCTAATCTTCACTTAAGGTTTAATCTCCTGGCATGTGGCCTAAACAAACTACCTAGAGATTACTATCTTACACCTAGCTCTTCCTATCTATATCTGGACCTACTACTCATTGGTATTGTTGCTAGCCATGATCTACCTCTTTAAGAACTATTGTTGCATGTTGCTCTGATATTACTATCTCTTAGTCCTGCAATGCATTTGCTTTATTGAATGTGTACTTTGCTGCTCAAATGTTATGTAATGCTTTATAGTATATGTATAATGTTTATCCCATATAATCCCATATTTATGTATAATGTTTGTCCAATATGATTCTATATTCTGTATTTGTACTGTTATGCTATGTCTGAAGCTTTTCTCCACTGGCCTCCACTGAAAATGGGCTCACATTGGCCCAGTGGACTATCCTGGTAAACAAATGCAAATAAATAAATAAATGAATAATAAAGATAGGGGATATCATCTTACTAATCCTGTGGCAGCAGTTGAGATGGTCAGGTTGTTCTAGTACTGGGAGTGCAAATTCAGTTTTACTTTTATGAGATTGCAGATTATAGCAATTAAGTGCAACATGCACAACTGTTTTCTCAACCTTCTTGTTGTAATAGCTGTATGTGTAGGAGAACCATATATATGGTACATTTAACTAATCCATTTACATAAGTGCCTGACTACGTAATAAGCTAGAAATTGCATTCTTTGCCCCTGTTGCACATTGCTTATTATTGCGCAAACACAGTGCCCGCCAGTGAGTGTCCTCACCTACCATGTTTGCACAATGGAAAATAATGCACAATGTTTTCAAATGTTGCAACACCAAAATGTGTGCACTCTCAGTAATTACAAGACATGCAATAGGCGAGAAACAGCAGCATATAAAATACAATTGCTGGGAAATGTTCATTAGACATTGAGCTTGAACTATGGTAGGCATGTCTAGAGTTGCTGGAGAGGGTGTGCACTTTCAGGCACAGTGTTGGGGTGTCCAGGAGTCCAAGATTTTTGTTGGACTCCTAGTTAAGGTGCATGGGCTCAGGTTGCTGCAGTGGGACTATTCAGGCTCAGAATATAAATCTGAAGCCTGAAATAGTGTTTGCAGGGCCTTAACCAGTGCAACAGGTATCCCCCACACAGCTGAGTAATGCAGACATCATTTTGATGACCTCCAGAGGAGGAAGCGGGAAACCCTTGACCTTTGAGTTGGGGAATGTCAGGCAGGGGCCACCCCACAGATGTGTAAGTATCAATTTTAGTGAGTAATTGTAAAAGTTAAAAGCTGAATATAATCAAGACTGGTATTCATAGTGGTGTTATGTTCTGTTCTGGTTTTTCCACAGCTGCTGAGGAGCAAGACTCGAATGTGTGGACCAATGCCACACATCTAGTAAGGATGCGAGAAGCATGTGGTATGTATACATCAAAACAGCACTGTCTAAATAGTATTTTAATAATAGTAATAATTTGCATAGTAATTTTGTAGCATTAAAAGTTAAGGACCACTTAGTTGGTATTTTATAGAGTTGTATCAAACTGAGCATGCATATCCCAACTGTAAATGGAATTATGCATTCTTTAGACTATAGCACAAAGCAGTGGTGCCATATTCTCAAATAACAGTGAGTATGCATCTCTAAACTGTAAAAGGAGAGTATACATGCAGTAGTCTGTAGGACAAAACTACAGTACAGTATTTTAGCGGTCATCGGTTATGATGACAGTTCACTGGGTGAGAACTAGACTGTCACTGTCAACCACCTCAACGTGCATGGGACCAAGATTTCCCACCCTCTCCCCATCCGTGGAGTTAACCCACCTCATGTGTCCTTCACCGTCACTGTCTCTTGTCTTGTTTGTATTGTCTGTCTGCAGTTTCTTCCTCACCTGCCAACTTACCTCACCCAGGCATTCATACAGCCCTTCCCCAACATTCATCTCTCTCTCTCTCAAAAAGAAAAAGCACCTGTCCCACAAAAGAAAATCATCCCATACATAGCTCTCCTTTGTGCACATGTGTCTTTATGACACACATGATTCTTTCCAATTATCTAGACAACAGACTGTGTTGTGGTCAGCCCTCTCTCTGGACGTGACAGTCCAAATTCAGCCAAATTTGTGCATATATTTTCATGTTTTATTTCGGAAGAAATAGATAACTATGGTTATTTCCTACATCCTTCCTGCACATTCCTGTCTTGCTCCCCATTCCTTTGCTTTTTCCCCATCTTACCACTTTCCTGACTTCCCCATTTCTTTTCTTTAAAGAATTATTGTGCAATGGTGATCGGTGCACACCAATGAAAAGCAACAGTAACAGGCTGCAATTTAAGTAGATGTATTTAAAGTATCATACACACTTGTAAAATTATTACTTCAACACGTATTTGAACTCAGTACCAACTTCCTCCAACAATACATTAACACTTGCTGCCACAAAGTCAGTTAGCTATCAGACGTATTTAATACATTCATTAGTAAGTGACACAGCTTAAGAAAGATTTACCTGTGTACTTCCCCGTGCTTAGTCCCTATATCACTAATGTATCTTCTTCATTAAATTTCTGTGAATCAGCAGTGCACAAACCCCTGTAATGTTTTATAAAGCATTATTGTGGGATACTCATTTAGTCTTGTACAGCAGTAGTGTGCAATGTTGCATGATAAGCAACTCTACTACCAAAATAAATTAATGTATTACCTATAGCTAAACCATTTGCCCCAAAAAGGAACTTATCACTGAATTAAGTGCATTAATTCCTGCAGTCAGAGACTCAGTTAACTAGCAGGTGTATACAACAGCAGTTAAGTCTGCCATTTGCTATACAGTCTCTAAAATATTCCTGCTCATCAACTGAGTCTGCAGCACCACCTGTTAATGCAGTGATACATGTATTTTTTGTTAAGATTTTACTTGGTTTGGATCCAGCTGTATGTTAACAGTGTCAAATAATTTTATGTGTAAATCTAAATTCTGAAGTATGATAGTTAGTATGGAGTGTCTAAAATATGGCTAGATGGTACTGGTTTCCAATCCAACTATAGAATACTTAGAAATGGCTTTGCCATAGCTGCATGCTAGTGTGTTATGTGCACCACCTCACAATTATGCTTTAAAGAAAAGAAATGGAGAAAAACAGGAATGTGGCGAAATGGGGAGTAAGTAGGGGGAAGAACAAAGTAAAAGCAAGGCAAGGATGTGCAGGAAGGATGGAGGAAAGAAACATAGCTATCTATTTCTTCAAAAATAAAACATAAACAAATATGCACACATTAGACTGAATTTTAACAGAGGGGTGGGTGACAACACAATCTGCTGTTTAGGGAATTGGACCAAATCATATGTGCCATGAAAACATGTGTGCAAAATGGAGAACTATGTATGGGATGATATTTTTTTGTGGAATAGGTGCCAATTTTTTTTGAGAAGGGCTATAGAAATGTCTGGATGCAGTACGTTGGGCAGGTCAAGAAGCAATTGTTAACATACAGTGATAAGACAAACAAGACAAAAGACAGGGATTGTAAAGGATACATGAGGTGGGTGAACACCATGGCTGGGGTGAGTGTGGAGACATCGTAAACCCATGGGCATCAAGTTGGGTGATAGTGAGAATCAAGTACTCACCCAGTAGACTATCATCACTGTCACCTCACTGCAATAATGGCCACAGTGTCTGATGTCTGTGTCTCCTTGTGTTATTTAATACAAGAATTGGGGGCAGTGTCTCCATCCTGCATAGGTGTGCACCAACAGTGTGGCATGCAATCCTTTGCACCATCCCTGGTAGTTCATCATGGATGATAAACTCATCACCTCTGCCATTGCTCCCAGAGGGAGCCACAGGCTTATACTCCAGGGCAGAACTACCAGAGAGCTAGGTAGTGCAGGAGCAGCAGAGGGGGTGCTACCAGATTCTGCACCAAATGTGCTAGACAGCAGTGATGTAGCCAGTGGAGTGGAGGCAGGTGGATCACATGGGACAGTCCTACCCTGCTGTGCTGTGGGAAAAAATAAAATAAACAAAAGAGAGAGAGAGAGAGAGAGAGAGAGAGAGAGAGGGAAAAGAGTTGGATGAGAGAAAAAAAGAAAACATTAGTAACTTCATATGTGACATACAAAGCATTGATACAATTATTTGACTCTATTCTGTTACCTTTACTTTTGTCAGTATCAGTTTCTAACAAATACCTTTGTTTATTGTTAAGACTACCCAACTCCTAACAGATGCACAATATACTACATATTGTAGTAAGCAATTCTTGATGTGTGCATACATTGCTCATATGCTTGCTCCAAATATACTGATTACAGTTTACAGCAAGCCAGTGGTGACACTGCTTTACAGTTCATAGGTTCATAGGTTCATAGGTAGGTACTAGGCTATCTGCCCTAGGGCATTTATAAGCCTAGCCAAAACGTGTTGGCTTTCGCCTCCCTTTTAGACTAGATTCCTGAGCCTCTGTCCAGCAGGGCCATAGAAGTGATTCCAGGAGCAAATTTATGATTTCCCATCCACTCATCAAGATTCTTCTTGAAGAGGGTCAGCGAGGGGCTCTGCCTAACATGTACTGGGATTCTATTCAAGAGTACAAGAAGCCTTTGGGATATGAATCAATCCCTCCCACATGTCCTATTTATTGTTGTGCTAAGGTTTAAATCCCTGGAGCGTGTAGCTCTAATGGATCTGGTTTTCTTGATGTGGAGCATGTCCAACAATTCCGGGTTAGACATGGCTTTGCATGTCAGGCAGAGATCACCTCTGAGTAGGCGGTAAGCAACAGAGTAGAGCTGGAGTTTCTTTAGTCGAGCTGCATAGGGCATCTGTTTGAATTTTACTGATGCATAAATCCATCTTAAGTTTACACAGTCATAAGCACAGTGTTTCAGTCATTTACTGAAATCACAATGAATTCTTCAAATGGATCTTTATTTGAATTTCTTCACTCACTTAAGGTATGATTGAAATGTCCTCTGATCATTTTTTTTAAGAGATGATGCCATATTAATTGCTACCTGAAAAACACATGGTATTTTCTTCACTCATCTCCGGGTGTATTACTTCACTAACTTCAGGTTATGTCCCCTTATATCAATCAAATTTTGTATGCTATGTATTTTTATTACATGTAGCGCTACACTCAGCATAAAATTAAAAAAAAATCTTAAACTAATAAAGAGTACATAACTATATATACTACAATGTGCTAACTTATAAATATTATGGTTTGTCTACAGCACGTTTACACTTGAAAATGTTCGGTTAATCGTGTAAATTTTGTTGGACAGCAAATATGTAGGGAAAAAAAAAACATCAACCTATCGCTAGATATGGGCTTTCATAGATGCATGCAAGAAAACAAACACATGCATTGTGGCAAACTGCAGTGGTGGCACATTTCAAGCCTAGATTGAACAAATACATTTAAAAGGTCATAGTACACATTACCTGAATAAAGCAGACTTCAGAACCATTAAGTGCTGCTGGTAGAAGTATACCAACTAAACGCAAGATGGCAGAACTTAGCACAATGATATCACTGTCACCTAATCAAGGACCATAGAGAACCACCACCAACATGGAAAGGTACACGCACAAAATGCCACCAAAGAGTTAATAAACTGCAACTTCAAAGTGCATTCCAACTTTCCACTTTCATACAGTCTCTTAAGACCAAAGCATTGATGTCACCTTCTAGATAAAAGATGCCAGCCTCTGCTGTGCTCATCTGGGTAAAAAGCCTACCATCTGGTACTTCAAAGTAGGCCTTTACTAAAACAAAGGTCATTCCTCTTACTAGACAGTAACAGAAATTTCACTTGCCTACTTTCTATCATTGCTACTTTTCAACTCTTATACCAATGCCACAATTAAGCCTTGTTTGCTATTGTTTATTGCTATCAAGTATTTGGCGCTTTTAATTTACCTTTTTTAAACACAACTTAATCAACTTTAATCCCAATTTTATGTTTATTGACTTTATATGGCAATGTTCGATCTGGATTAGTTCATTTATCAAATAAGTGACTCAGGCATTTAGCAAAACAAAGAACACAGGATAGCAAATGAGAAAGTTTCAGGAACTCTGGAGACTACAAAAAGAAAGTCTGCCTATCTCAGGCACAGAGTCAGTGTAAACAACCTGCCAGAAACATAACACATATAGTAACCATGTAAGTAAATAAGAAGACTAAAATGTCCAATAAGCCTTCATGCCAATAAGAAAAATACAGCATAAAAAGGCCTCCACTTAAAATAAAAAAGTTTTAACTACTGCAAATAGTCTGGAAGCCAGCTGACTAACACCTGTCAGATCCCACTTCAAGTAACAGACATGAAAATACAGGCTCCCAACATAACTTTCCAACAATTATCCAGACAACTCGTCTAGCACTTACCTGGTGATATTTTGAGAGAGTTGAACTTGCACAGTTCATGTGCAGACAAATTTGTCCTTATTCACTAAGGGAAATTGTAATGTTTTAACTCCTACGAGACATCCACTATACCCTCCCCCAAATTATGCCAGTTTTCATAATGAGGTATGTAACAACCTAAATAAGCTTTGTGGTGGTGTTCAGTATTTGTCTTGCAGCAACTCAGAGAACCAATTCAGCAGCCAGCTCAGGCCTAACAAAAACAAAATATTCTACCATACAGATTTATGTTAATCCCCTTTTGTTCCCGGAGCTCTGAACAAGCATTGACATTCAAAGAATATTTTCTAAAATAAAAATAAAACAATCAAACAGCCCAATAGTTTGGCACTGAAAATATCAAGGGATGGAGGAAGCTTTCAAAGGCTACAAGCTAAACACAACATAAAGGAGTTCTACTTCAAATGTCTATATGTCTGAGACATACAGTAGCTTTCCCACACAACCAATGATGACATGAATTCAAGTAATGATACCCCAACATTTCTTTTAGTAACACTTATTTTTTTGTCATGAATAAACTTTATACTGCCCATACAACAATGATCAGTGTCCTTGCACCAAAAGAAAACTCAAAATGCTCTGTATATTTAGTGACAAAAAAACTGGCCACAACTATTATATTTCAAACCATGGTGAGCTTGTCCTAGGCCCCAGCCACACAATCCACACAATGGAAAACAAACTTATCAGAAGTAATGTAAATACCAATCCACCTCCCCCTAGCACACAGCAGCAGCATGAACAAAAGAGGATACTATTGCTCAAGGAACATTTGTAACTCCCACTGGGCCATCTCCGTCCTACCTTCAATGCGAACACCTCGCCAGTGGTCTTGTTGACTATTTTCAGCACCTTGCTGTTAATACCCAGGCCCAACACTTCAGTCATGACACAGTAGTCATCTGTAATAGCATTTTTCTTGATCTGACAGGCAACTGGCTTCTGGGGGAACTGACTAGAAGGAGGCGGTGGAGGCGGCTGGGGCATCTGGAGGTTAGGGGCCACTGCATTCGGCTGTAGAAATTGAGATGGAGGATTCTGGTTGTGATTCTGAGCATCGGATATCATGGTGTTACTCTGGGAGGCTTGGCACTCTGCTAAATCGTCCCCCGGACACCAGTGTTGGTGAGCCAGCTCCCAGTGTGACAGTTTCGAACCTAGAGCCTAAAGATCAAAGTTTAGAATCAAAACCGGTTGACGTCCGAGGCAACTATTATTAAAGTTGGAATACCACTTCCTATTATCCAGTCGTACTGTTGCCCAAGTTTTCAACATAAATCCAACTCCGTCGCAGGTCACTTGTCTTAGAGTTATAAGGCTGTCATGAAGGAGTAAACTCTCGATGTTCCAAAGTTCATGAGAAAGAAATTTCAGCCCAGAAAAAAACGACACCTTAACAGTTTTTTTCTGTGCGCCTAATGACTTAATCCAGTTTTATACACATCTGATTGTGAAATAACAAGTTCTGATGTTACATTGCAATACCAGTGAAACCTTAACAGTACTGTATATTTGGGAAGTGTTGATTTTGGAGGCATAACATATGACTAATTTGTAATAATGAACTGTTGTTTGGTCCTCCAAAGTAATGCATGCATGCTTCCTATTACATTTAAGAAATGAATGCTCAATTTGATACAACT
Source organism: Protopterus annectens (assembly GCF_019279795.1). Classification (NCBI taxonomy): domain Eukaryota; kingdom Metazoa; phylum Chordata; order Ceratodontiformes; family Protopteridae; genus Protopterus; species Protopterus annectens. The sequence continues at coordinate 1,407,711,738 of NC_056731.1, read as the reverse complement.
GTATAATTAACTAGTAAATGCATTGTAACTTTTAATGCTAAATTATCCTTACTGTTGGGATGCATACATACCACATGCATCTCACGCCTGTGCCAATCTAGTGGCATGTGTTCACACATTCAGTTTCCAGTCTGTGATGGCTGTGGAAAAAGCAGAACAGAATATTATTAAACATACCAGTCCTGACTATATATAGTTTTTAATTCTGACAAGTAGTGTCTGTAAATGATACTTACACATCTGTGGGGTGCACCCAGTCCTATGTTCCTTGATCCAATGGATGAGGGAATCCCTCTTCCTCATCCTGAGGTCTCTTTAGTAATTCTTACATTGTTTACCAGTGTGGGGGATACCCTCAACCACTGGATTGAGGAATGTAGCACTAGTCAGAGTCCAGAACAGATTATTCTATGCCTCTGACTTGTAATCCAAGTCACGATAGTCCCTCTGCAATAGCCTGAGCCCATGTTCATTCACTAACATCCAACAAACACATTGGACTCCTGGGCACCCCATTTTTGAGCACAGAATCTCAAAAACTCTTCAGAAATGTAGCCATGCCTATCACAAATCAAGACCAATGTAGAATGAAGTTTTCCCTCCAAATGCAGGTATTGCATTTACTGGGAGTGCACACTTTCTGGATTTGCAACATTTGACAGTGTTGAGCATTACTTCATTACTTACCATTGTGCAAACATGTTGCTTGACAGTGCCTACTACTGGAAAATGTGTTTATGCAATGGCCAATAGTATTAATAGAATGTTTCCATTGTATGCTTCTGGCTGTCTTGCCCCTGTCTGCAATGTTGGTGGCCCATTCATCTGGTTTATGCAGAGCCACTCCACAGGCAAACAAAATGCACATAGCCAAAGCCATTTGTGCTAAGCAGAGCATCACACAAACAGTGGTCTCCAAAAAACAAAAAGTGAAAAAGTATGAAATGTAGAGAATTAGTTAAAATGTGGAACATCAATCTATGGCATACTGAGTAGAAACTCTTTGTACACATGAGATATGACTGCATGAGTCTGGATCCCAACTATCACAGCAATATACCATCACAAAACAGGAGGGGTGAACTTATCCATATGTGCCCCACAAACACCTTTGCAGCAAATACGTGATGTAATTCCTCACACAACCAAGTGCAACTGAATGTACACTGATAACAAGGCGTGTCCTGTTATTAGTAAATGTATTCTATGTAATATATTTGGATGTAGTGCACTTACTGATTACACAACCTGCTGTGATTATTCCTTGCAAATATACAGCTGTGTCCTACCTTTCTCTGTTTCTTGGTTATTTATCGGTTATCTGACCAGTACTCAGAGACCTGCAGTGTGTAAGCCAGTCTGTATCATTTACCTTAAAATGTGTGAGGTTATTCACTGGAAACACTATGATATGCAGTTGCCATCAAATTAATGGAAGTTTGGAGGCCACAAACAAGCATAGACTGCTGTTTTGGGGGTAGAAAGCAAAGGTGGGTTCCTGTCATGAAACATGTAAGGATATAATTTTCTTTCAAGGGGGTGGACCCAGGCTGAGCTACTGTTATGGCACAAACAAGGCTATGTTGCTGTTGTTTCTCTCCTTGTTTTGCATCCTGCTGGTTTGATCTTGTGAGGGTGGTGAAGCAAGAAACTGCTATGTGTCTCATTACTTTAGAACTTCTCTGTGTTATGATTTCCCATTTCAAATGCATTCTGTTAAACTGAGGGCATGCAGTGATCAGCATTACTTTGGGGAGATATCAATGTGTGAGTCTTTGAGGCCTGAGGTCTACTACTTGCTAATGGACACATGCAAGTCAAATAACTCTCTGCTGTCATATGTGGCATTAATTTCTGTACAAATGTCTCACCTTGTAGTTGCTTGCTGTACCAAGTGATGAAATACAAGGACATGTCATAATATCATTGTACAATACAGTACATGTTCAGGACTTACCTTGTAAATTCAGCAGTTGACATGGTGTTAGTTCAGGGCTGACTGTGATGCAAACAGTACACAGCCAATAAATCTGGAGGCAAAGTCTGTGGTTCTAAGTTGAGGCCAGCAGAGGTCATGGGTTCCTGTATTCTGTCCCTGTCCACCCTGTAGCACTCAACAATGTCCATGTCATGGATGTTGTGATAAGTTTAATTTGGCCTTAAAACTCTTCTCTGTCTTGGCCTAGGCCTATTGGCAGCAGCAGCATTGCCTGCAGCCTGTACCACATACAAATGGAGTTAAGCAGCAGCTCCTAATAATATGTCTGTGTAGACTTTCTGTGTCTGTACTCCACTATTTTTGAAATCCATGAGATAAAACAGCATGGAGTCTAAATGGTTGCTTTATAATGTCTTGAATAGCTCCACCAGATTGGTTGATTAGCATACAATTCATCTGCTTATGCTGTAATTAGCAACTCTGAAACACAGTCTAGACAGATGCTTTCCATTAACAATCTACTCCATTATAAAAAGGCAAATGTGTAGATAGCTAAACTGATGATGAGGATACTTGCTACATGTTCAGCAAAGCAAAATATTTCCCAAGCTATCTTTACAGAGGAGTTTTGAACTCCAGCAGGTATGCTGTCATTTTTTTACCTACATATTGCATATGCTGGAATATATTAATGAATAATGTGAAGCAAAGCCTTTTACACTATCTGTATGCATTAGTTAGAAGTGTACTGATGGCACGGCCATGTTTGTCAAGCCATTTCATAGGTACAGATGATTGGCAATACATGAAAATAGTATGCTGTGATACATATGTACAAATGTTTCAGGGACAGGTTCTTTGAATGCATGTTTAGCATTTCAAATGTGTTTTATTAGCAAAATGGTTCATGTGCCTGTTCTTTAGTGGGTGGGGTGAAGCAAAGAGAAGTTACTGTTATATCACAAACTAGAATGGAATGTTCTTTTGGGGGGGCAAAGTTGAATTACTGCTGTGACACATACAAAGATAGTTGCCCTTGCTACTCTCCTTGTTTTGCATCCTACCACTTGTTAGTATATGTGCTATGTTTTTTCCAGTGGATACTACTGACTGCCTACCCTAACTGTTTTATCTGGTAGCAGTTAGTTTGTAGTTATGTGATAGTTATGTGTATTATCATTCTATTGTGTTTTAGGACTGAAAATGTCATTGAGGCATAGACCACCTTTCATTGAGGCAGAGAACACAACCATAGTGGATATGCTCTGTCAACATAGCACTTTTCTTCTTGGAAAGGGTGGTCCCAATATGCCAGAGAGGTTATGAATATGGCAGCAGATCATTGCTAATATAAATGCCATGGGCAGCCACAGCCATACTTATGAGCAGGTGCACCACAGGGTGACTGACATGCTCACATCTGCACGGAGGCATGCAGCTGCTGTTGCCAGAGACCAGATGGTAACAGGGGATGGACCTGCTGCTGAACCACCTCTCACCCCAATGAGGAATTCCTAATGAATCTTCTGACACAGGACAACTTTCTGCAGTGTCCCACAATATGTCCTTGATGTGTGTGCAACTCTTTCTTAGTCCCAGGAAGCCCTTCCAGCTAGGTTTTGTTATAGGTCCAGTTCAATACTGTTGTATAGTAAAACAATTGAAATAAAAGTTACTTCTGAGTCACATGTGTTTTTTTCTGGGGGGGGGGGATTGAATATTAACACAGTGATAAGCTCAGTTTGAAGCTGTTAGCCATGTTCTTGTTGAAGTAACACATCATGCTTATTGAGAGAAGTACATGTAGTACTGCATTTCTTACTGCTAAATTTGATGATGTTGGCCTTACCTCTTGATTAACGTATTTCAAGACCATTAGGCCTCCTGCAGATGATAAGCCAAATCAAGTTATTTCAGTACTGCAGATAAATGTCTAGAAATATAATGCGTCATTTTAGGCCTGTTGTGTGTATTGCTGTACTGTCTGTAATAGTGGTGGCACTGTTAGTTGTTTAACATATATTGCACCATAGTAATGCTGGTATTAATGTATGCCTGTGTTTCTCCCTTTTTATCACAGGTGATCATGAAAGTGGGAGTGTAGGCCCTGTGCCACCTGATGTCAATGTCTCATCAAACACTGATGGTGATGGTCACGAAACTTAGGCACAGTTTGGGGGTGCAGAGGTTGAATCTAACAGAGAGGTTGGCATCCAGCCACCCCCTTCATTTTCCCCACGCACAGACAGTAGGCCTACACCTACCCAGTCCACCGAGCCCACAGATATAGGACAGGTGGAGGGCGATGACATTGACAGGGAAATGTGGTTACTGTGGCTTCAGTGCCTGTAAACTCTAGCCATAGCCAAAGTGCAAAGTGTTGGTGAGATGCCATGCAGGAGGGTTGATGGGGTGCTCGGACAGGGGCCTAGTATCCCTCCTCCACCTGTTGCAGTTGTCTCTTCCCGTGTCACACAACATATGTTTAGGGCCATCATGGAGGCATAGGCATGTTCAGAAAGACACTCCAGACAAATGTTCAGGGTTGTGGATGTGGCACAACCTGACATGTGTAACAGGATCAACATGTCACTGATTACCTGGATCGGATGATGTACTGAGAGGTGTCTCTCATGGAACAAGCAGTGTCTGTGATGGAACATCTGCTGGGAGGGGAATAGTGTCCTCAAGGGTGTAGGTCAGCCGCAAAATCTGCTGATAGCCAATGTGGCCATTCCTGATCTCACTCCTATAGTGGCAGTACTTTTGCTGGTACATCTGTGAGTGTGCTGTCCACACCCAGACATGGCAGGCCATGGAGTCATCGTCCTGAGCATTCCCATGAAGGGAGCATGTCCAGAAGACATCTATCATGCTCAGGTAGCAGCACTCCATCTGACCTTGGGCATGGAGGTGCCAGTGCAATTCCTGGCAAAGCCAGTTTTCATGATCAGGGGCAACAACAATGAACTGCTACCACTACCATGCATGGCTCACACCCATCCAACATACCAAGATATAGCAATAACACTGAGCTTGACTGCATTCATGCAGACTCTCACACACCACTTTCTCATGGAGGACCCTAGAGACATACATGTCAGCCTAGGCACCCCCAGCACCCTGTGCAACTAATGATAACTGTGTTATATCCCTGTTTTCTCTATTTTGGATTCAGGGATACAAAAGCTGTGTGCTTGATGCACAGAGTGCATAGCTACAAAAGCTTTGTGCTTGATGCACAGAGTGCATAGCTACATTAGTACCTAATATATTTGCGTTTGTGTTGTTGAACTGATAATTGTACCTGTCAGTTATATTTGCCTTGCCAAATGTTACAGTGGATAGCATCCTCATGACAGTACTTTCTACTGTATTCTCTTGTAAGGGCTGTGAAGTCAGGAACTGCAATGTGTATCATTACTTTATAACCTTTCTCGTTAATGTTTTCCAATACATACATATGGTGCACATCATAAGACACTCCATCACATTCAGATCTCAGGGTTGCATGACAGGACTGTAGTCAAACTCATCAGAACAGTAATACAGTATAATGCTCTCTTTTGTAGGAACTGCACCAGACACATGCATCAGCTGAACAGATCACAGAGCTTTCTTATCAAGATAACGCAGGGCCTACTAACCATGACATGATGTATGCGGATAGATTAAAAAACATGTCACTGTCATCTGTTTGCTATCGCATTACATTATAACTCTTATTGTAAGCATATTACTTTTGGTTTAAGAACTTGGGGTTCAGGCCAGTTGTCTTACATTAAGAAGGTTTGTAGTCTACACTTTGGTGGGAAGAGAGGGTAGCCTCTGCCCTTTTGAGCTGGCAATTGCTGTTTGAATAGTTATTGTGGCTATTGTTCTAATCCTTTGTTATAGTTTAAGCACTTGGCCTCATAACCAGTTATTTTACATTAGAATGGTTTGTGGTGTAGACTCTTGTGGCAGGGAAGGATAGCCTACATCCTTCTAAGCTGGGAATTGCTGCTTGAAGGCTTATTGTATCTGTTATTCTGAAAGTGTCTTAGTTCTAGTTTAAGCACTTGTACTTCAGACCACTTATTTCACACTAAGAAAGTTTGTTGTCTACACTCTTGTTGGAGTATTGTGTTGAATTGCTGCTATTTAAACTGTTTGTTCTTCTGTTGTGATTGTGATTTTCTGCATTTTGGATTTCTAGTAATTCTGCATTTTATAGCATAGGCTCAATTCAGGCTTGCTGAATCTAGACTCTATGGTATCACTGGAGCAGTACAATCAGCCCTCTAGCATTAAGAAAGCCCCCCCCCATGCCCTTGTTGTAGAATTTTGCAGCCAAGAACCCATCTGAGTTGGGGATTGTTGGAATAAGGGTCACTATTGGATTTCCCTTTGTTTACTTATTTAAAATAATTTAACTTCACTTGGATGCCAATGTTGTGTTTTGGGGTGTTTGCACTCAGTTTACCATAGCTGCTCAAAGCCTGCACTGCTGCCCTGTGAGCAACTCAGTTGTGCATTGTGAAACATTAACTCAATCCCTCGAGTAGAGCTCTTTTGAGTGTGTACCTTTAACTCTTAGTGGGCGTGGCTTCAGCATTTAAAAATTTAAGCTATCACCTTACATTTTTAACAAATACCCATTGACAGAGGTCATATATCAATACAATTGTGTTTGCTATCATGTATGCTTCAAGATAAAATTTTCCAATACCTTGTATGTAACATGGTATTGGAATTATTAATGCAAATATGAACAGGCAATATTTGACACCTAGAAGAGCAGTAGGGTGTAACTGCAGAAACGCCTGGAGACATCACTCGGCTGTACCATTTTTGTAAGCCTAGCCCTCCATGAAATAGACACATTTTGTTAGTCTTACACTAAAACTCATCCATCTAGCCCACTCCCCACTAGTTAGTACACTATATACCTTCCATAATGGACAGACAGTTTCCCACCGTTTCTCTAGGCAGCCTGATTTATATTGGCATCCTGAGGCAACAGGTCAGTTGCCTTATGTATAGTGAAAACCAGTTCCTGCTAAAACAAACTAATACAACATATAAGAGCTGTATCTATACTATGAATTTAGAATCAATTCTCTCACATAACAACAAACCAGATATCAAGCATGCTGTCAGTATATACAATTCACCTCTTGCACATAAGATCACAACACATGAACCCACATACGTGGAGGTACTCACTAGAAACCTAACTAAAGTTCAGAGATCTCCAAGGGGCAAACCTACCACACACAATGCAGACCCAACATAATCCACTACACAAAATAATACACACACTAGTGTCTCAGACAAGAATCCCCTCAGGCAAAACACTTCAAAACCAAATGTCTTTCTCATAAGCAACTCCACAGTGAGACACACAGACGTCCCACTCACCAGGCTGAACAAGGAGAAGGTCACAGTCAGCTGCCTGTCAGGTGCCAGGGTCCTGCATGCAGTCAAGTCTCTCAACAACAAGTATTGTTATGACTCTGTCATAGACCATGTTGCACTGAATGACTGGAGATGTACCTCACTGTACTACATGAAGGTGCTTGCCTCCCCCATAATGGCCTTTTCAGGCAATGTCAGAACAACTAAAGTCCTAATGTAATCCACTACAGACAAACCAAAGGTTATGCTGCTTAACGCAAGGAATGTAAACCAGAAACTGCACTCACTGGAAGAACTCCTTACCTTGGAAGATGCCCATGTCTGTGCATTCACACAGGCATGGTTCAAGCCACAGAGAGCACCCTGGCCATGCAAGGGTACAATGCCTTCTACACATTCACACATCAAAACAAGCATGAAAGAACCACAGGCAGAGGTGTACACATCTTCATTAAAGGCAAATACACCACAAGACTGGTCAAAGTGTATGATTCCGTAGCTCTACTCCAAGTCCAACTAACTGTATGTAAAACTCCCTTCCATAATATTGTTTGCTACAGGTCCCCCACCATGAACCACAAGTACTACTCTGCCTATTTGGACGCAATTGAGTCACTCACTAGACAACTATCCTTCCATTTATTTGGAGTCATATATGTGCACAAACACACCCTAAGGTTCCAGGACTTTTTTTAATACACATGCACATGCAATGCAACAGATAGTCTGCACCCCTATAAGTGGCTTGAATGCCCTAAACTTAATACTGACCAACATACTGGTTTTCTGCACTAACCCTTGTCCCCCCCCCCCAGTAAGGTCAGATCACAATTTAGTCTTTTCACATTCACAACCATATTTGACACAGCCTCAAGAACAGAAAGGATGAAACATTTATCCAAAGCAAACTATAGGCTCCAAACTGATACCATAAAGAGTTGCAAACTCCTGCTACCATAATCAACAATGACTGCTATATGGAGGTGTACACAAATGGCCTGCATAAACAGCTATACAAATGCATAGAGTTGGCTGAATGTGAACAGATCAAAACAAGCTTCTCACAGAAAACCAACAACCCTGGTGGGCATCAAGCATACATAGTTTATACAATAAGTATAAGAAAGTAATGTCTAAAAACAAGAGGAAGCTGATTCATCAGAGGAAGGACACTATCCCCAGCTTGAACAGGGAAATTAGCTATATTGAAAAGACCTCTAAAGCCACGAACAAACCTGAAGTAGCATCCTAGCTAAATATAATCAGTAGGCATTATTTAGCTATGTCAGAAATCTAAAGGTGAAGGTCAAACTTTGTGCTGAACTAGTAGTGGAAAGTGCCACTCATACTGACCCTGAGGACATCACTAACTGCTACCAGACAGTTTGGGGCAAAAATCACCCACCCTGTCTCCACCAGACATACCCCAAAAGTATACCTGTCACCAGTCCTTTGCTTAGTAACCTCCTATAAACCTAAGGTGACATTTGCCAGGGCTACAGGCCAGTGTCTCACCCTGACCAGGTAAGATGGTCGTATGTGTAATAATCTGATATAGCTGATTACATCAGCATTGTCTGTTGAGCATATGGTGATAACAGTGACCCACATAATGGTGTAAAATGATCTCCATAATGTCAAGTAACATCTGTCTCACACACACACACACACACACACACACACACACACACACACACACACACACACACACACACACACACACACACACTTGACTGCACTGATAACAGAACCACTACCTATCTAAGTGCACATGCTACAGAACACAGTACTATACCAAATGCCACTGCACATGTCTGACTTTTACAGGTCTGCATGTCAACTTATAGTGGATTACATCAGCAGGCCATGTGGGAGACGAGAGGTTGGAAGGGCTGCATGAAATTGATGTGTAAGCTTCTGCAAGTATGAAAAGACTAACGAGCCATGCCATTGGATAAGTAAATGTAGGATAGCGCATCTACTCTGATGAGTAGACACACACACACACACACACACACACACACACACACACACACACACACACACACACACACACACACAGTTGACTGCAGTGAGAACAGAATTCCAAACTCAGTATACAGACTACAGAACTCAGTAGATTATGTAGTCACCACAACACAAGTCTGACTTTTACATTGCTGCAGGTGAACTTATGGTACATGACATCAGTAGGCCATGTGGGAGAGAACAGGTTGTGAGGCCTGCATAGGCACATAGATTCATAGGTTCATATGAGGCCAGTAGCCTAATTATAGAGTGTGTCCTAGGACTGTAGAAGCCTAGCTGTGTAAAACACAAATACTCTTATTGAGCAAAATTGGATGTTTCAGTTTAGCAGAGCAAGGTTGTCAGCTCCATCAACTGGCCCTGTCAATTAAGGAGTCACACAGAAGTTAGAACATGTCAATTAAGGTTAACCATCTGTGAAGTGAGGGGTTGGAGATAGGAACTAAACCTTCTATTTAAGGGGTAAAATAAAACATTTCAAAGCTTTACTGGAAACGTTCACACAGGCTCTGCCACTGCTTGCTGTGAGGGACAGGTTAGTTCGCTTTTGATTTCTTGTATTTTGTATTACTTTATTCCATTTTTCAGTTTTGTATACTGTGTGTGTATTTTGTATGTATGTATGTATATGTATGCATTTTGTTTGTATTTGTTTTCTTTGCACTGCATTTTACTTGTATTCTGCTTTTAATTGCATATTAAAATTTGGAAATAGATCACAGCTGTGTCTCTTGTGAGTAAGAATTTCACACCCTTCCACTCTGTTGCTGTTGTGTTCTTAAACACGACTGTCTTTCTAGTTGCCTGCCCCTTATGTTAATTTTACCACATATCTCCATCCCTCTCCCCTTTCACTGGCTGGTGTGAGCAAGCATAAAATTATAATTTTGTGAAATCACTCCCCTTCAACTATTTAAATGTATTGGCCATTCTACTGTATTCCATAGTGCCAGAATACAAAAGTGCCTACCACTTTCAATCTAGCTTGATCTTTTAAAATTAGTGGCTCTCCAGTTAGACAACTAAAACTTAAGTTACCCCCTTTTATATCTAATTGCTTAGTGCACACTGCAGTGTTTAGGATATTAACCCGTGTTTTCATCTTACCTTTAAACATCTATTTCAAGACCACCAGTTACTGGAGAGCCCACATTCAGCCTCTCAGGAGCCATCTTGGGATTAGTGCTTCTGTTTTTCTCCTGGTGTGAGAAGGACCACAGGGACATTATTTCCTGGAGACTGCTAATCACCAGAAAGCCTAATAACTGCTTTATAGGTGACAGCTTGGAATCTGTGCTTATATTCTGCTCCTGGTTAGAAAAGGAGCAGAGTGCATTGCTTCCTGACTATTTCTGATTGGGCAGTGAGAGTCTGTGCTTAACATTCCTGATTGGTCTGGTTGCTATTCAAAGCATCTACCCGAAGAAGGCAACAACATGCCTACAGACCCTTGTATCATCTGGGACAAGACTGTGGATCATCAAACAGGCTGTGGCCTGCTTCTTATCTTGAGATTGGTGATAACATGTTGCTTCTGGTGAGAGAAAAAGCAAAGGAGCATTGTATCCCAGCAGAGTGAAGATGTGTTGAGACCAGCATAAGAAGTAGCCAGGTAGTAGCCATTCATGTGATTCCCTTCTTTTCATCATTCTTGACAAGCTAATTCTTTGTTTTCAGTGAGTACTGCTTGATTTGTTTCCAATGTAAGAATATCTGCCTAAATACTATATCCTTAAATTTTCAGGGTCTATGTATTAGTTTCCCCCTCAAGTGTTTGGCAGTGCTCTGTATAGACTCAGACATCTTGAGTAACATTTTTCCTACAAAAGCACAATTGAAATTTCTCCAATACCTAGCTGCACACAGGATGATGAGTTTGCAGTGTCTCCATAGTTGCAAAATGGATACTCCTAACATTGATTAATATTCTCACTCCATCTGTCTAATCAATAAAAATGCCATGGATGTGAACTTTTGCACTGTTTCTATTACAAGCTTGGTGGATATGGGCATACTGCAGCAGTATAGAAATTGCCTCATGTTTACCATTAACAAGTTCATTCTCAAACAAACTGCTATGGTATGTGAGAGATGTATTTGCACAATGTCACTTGAGGCAAAGTTCTCACATAAAACTACTCCTAATGTCAATAAGGTTCTCAGTAGTATACACTCTGTACCCCTCACACACAATTCAAAGCAGACATATTGACCCACATATGCTGAGGCACTTAAATGTAACATTCCTAAAACACAAAGACCTCCTGTATGAAGTACATATAGCAAATACCTTTAGCAGCCACAAATACACTCTTTCAAAACAATACCCACATCAATACATAGAGATACAACTCATGGAGCCTCTACCTCTAAGCCCATAAGGCAAGCCAATACACAATACAACATCCTAGTCATTGGAGACTCCATCATGAGACACACTGATGTCCCTTTCACCAGGCTGAGTGAGGAGAAAGTCACAGTCAGTTGCTTATCAGGGCCTAGGATCCACCATATTATGCACACACTCAGGTCATTAGACCACAAGTACCAATATGACTCAGTCATAGTCCATGTGGGAGTAAATTACCTGAGACATATCTGCCTAGACTATATGAACACAGAAATCATGAAGCTCTTCGAACATGTGTCTCAGGTTAGTATGAGCCTAGCATTGAACAGCATTTTACCTTCTCCACAGATGATGCCACAACATGAACAAAAGATGATTGACTTTAATGATTGGCTTAGTTTCTGGTGTCATTCTAAAGGGGGTGCATATTTGTCAGCATGGAATGTGATTGTCAACAGACCATGCTGCTTTGCCAGGGATGGTCTGCACCTCTCCCCTCTAGGCTTTCAAATATTAGCTAAAACATTGTCATCCTCCATAGTGCCTTTATAGCCAATGCCAAACTGAAAGTACTTCCAAAATAGCAAATCAAAAACAAGAAAATCTAAAGGTATTACTGTTCAATGCTGGAAATCTAAACAAAAAACTCCACTTCCTAAAAGCTCTCTTCACCATAGAGAATTCTGATATCTGTGCAGTCACTGAGACATGGTTTAAAGCTGCAGAGTGCACACCAAGACTGCAAGGTTATAATGCCTTTTACACATTTAGACCACCTACTTCACAGGTAGGGCCTAAAGGTGGAGGTGTATTTGTTGACATCAAAAATACATATACTTCAAGGCTGGTCAAACAGGACAATGCACTTGAGCTGCTTCATGTTCAAATCACCATAGCAACACCCAATACCACGTCCTTGCAAGCTATAAGTCCCCCTCAGTGACCCAGGAAACCCATACCATGCATTTAAACTTTTTGGAAACACTAACCATCCAACCCAATACCATATTCATGTGTGACTTTAATTACTCCACTATTAACTGGGAATTCTATATGACACCAAACATACATGCACAGAGATTACTGGATTTTGTAAACATAAACTCCCTGGACTAGCTAGTCAATACACCAACCAGGGGTGCAACCATACTGGATCAGGTCCTCACTAGTATGGGAGACTGCTGCACACCCCCTAGCGTAATGTTTTCCCTGGTAAGGTCAGACCACAAGATGGTCTCTTTTGAAGTATAAATAAAACCTGGACACAAAACTAAACTGGGAATATTCAGGAACTACTCTAAGGCTAACCTCCTGCTACTAAGTGATACCCTGTCCAAATTTCAAGCCCCCATAAATGCTGAGAACACTGCTGCTTATACAGAACTGGTCATAGAAACCCTGTACAGGCATGTTAATAGTTGCATAGAGGCAGCTGTACCCACCAGGAAGAAGTACAGAACTAACTCAAAAAAACAAGCCAGACTGGTAAAATCACAAAATCAATAGGCTGTATAACAGAAGAAAGAAAACCATTGCAAATATTAGGAGGTGCAGCACCCAGAAGGATTAAAGCACTCTCATCAAACTAAACAAACAACTCAGTGGACAAATAAAGTCTACCAAAGCCAAATTTGAGGTGCGTTTGGCCTCCCAGGCCAAGGACAACCACAAAGCATTCTCTAGCTATGTCTGCAGCCTCAAAGGCAATACACAATTGTGTGCAGAACTCACTGTAAGTGGAGTCACCTATACTGAGCCAGAAGATACAGCAAACCTCCTGGCTGATACATTGAGTTCCAACTTTACCCCTATCTCCCCTCCCCTCAGGAAATACCATCAAATGTAACCCCCCCCTGCTATCACTAGGGAACAGGTCCTTAATGCTCTCTCTAACACCAAGAACACTGCATCAATGGGACCAGATAACATCCCGGGATGCCTTCTAATAGCATGAAACATGACCAATCAGGCCTCTGGAATTACTGTTTAATTCTAACCTCCAAACATGCATGTCTCCTGAATGGTGAACAGCAACAGTCTTCCCTCTGCACAAAGGGTGGTCATCTACAGACCTTGGATACTGCAGACCCATAATTTGCACTAGTCATATATAAAGCCATGGAAAGAAATCATGGAGACGATCAACAGAGATATAGTAAACCTCCAGACACTGGACCCAACCCAGTATGGTTTCATCAAGGGCAAATTGTGTCTACTCAACCTGGTGGACTTCTTTGAGAAGGTAACCAAAGCAATGGATGAGGAAAAAAATGGTTCACACTGCCTACCTTGACTGGCCAAGGCATCTGACACAATACCCCACTCAGGTATTGTTGATAAAATTAAAAGGTTAGGCAAAAACTTGCATGTCATCTGGTGGATAGCAATTTGGCACACAGACAGGACCCAGGAAGGCAGAATTGGGGAGTCCACCTCTACAAAGAGGCCAGTCACAAGTAGAGCCTCTCAGGGATCAGTCCTTGGACCGCTCCTTTTTGGTATTTACTTCTCAGAAGTCAAGGCCAATGTCAGCGGTCTTTGGCTAACTAACTTTGCAGATGATTGCAAATTAGGAGTTGGATACAAATGTTCTCCAGGAGGAGCTGACTCTGATAAACAACTGGTGTCAGAGCTATGGACTAAAACCAAATGCCAAGAAATGCATAATAGTATCCTTTGGGAAGTTATCCATTCCTGGTAACTATCATATTGACAACACACCCCTTAGACTTGACCCAGTAGCCAGTGATTTTGGAACACACATAGATACTAATCTAGCCTTTAACCATCACATGTCTACAGTAGTGAATAAATCATTCTATGTTATACAACTTATAAACAAAGGTATGGATCTAGTCCAAGGATGTCATTGTTTCACTGTATTCGACATTCATCAGACCTATCATTGAGTACAATTCCCCCTTTGGTGTGCACCTAACCAGGCATATCCAACAAGTGGAATGTCCACAGAGGTTCCTCGGGAAAAGAATACAGGGTTTAAGTAA
>NC_056731.1:1407647016-1407694516 GCF_019279795.1 Protopterus annectens | reverse complement strand
ATATGATATATAGTTATATTGTGCCCTTAGTTTGCAATGTTTCCATGTGTAGTTTCATGTCATACAAAATAAGTGGACAATAAAGACCAATAATAAAATATCATATATACAATTGTATAGTGCAACGAGCATTGGATTTGTGGGATGGTTAACAAAGTGTACACACGTGAGCTAGGCCTGTTTGCATGTAGGGAAGCAGTGTGCAAATGTAAGCCTCATTGCTAATGTTTACTACTATACCCCCAGTCCCATCTGTACTACATGCTGGCTTTTCACAATGGCTAAGAACATTAATTAAATGTATTTGTTTTCTATTTTTGGGTGTCTGCTTTCTAGGCAATCTGTTTTCCCTGTTTCTGCAATGTTGTGCTTTGCATAAACAAGATAAGCTTAGCCAAACAGTTTTTCAGGATGTGGCGCATCATGCAAAAGTGGAATTAAAAGAAGACAAAAAGGAAAAAAACACTAAAACTTAGGCACACATATGCAAAATCTGTAACAGCACAGTAAAAATTGATAGTATAAATTACAAATTTCTACATATGTCAGGATTTGAACCATCACACCAATATAGCTTCAAAAGACAGGGGGATGCCTTAATTATATTTGCCACAGAAACAGCTTTGCATCAATGAAATGAATTAATTCTTCACGCAACCAACTGCATCAGAATGTATACTGCTATCAAACCATCAGCTGTAATTTGTACATTTAATTATCTACTATATTTGGACATAGGGCAGTTAGTGATCACACAACCTATCATAATTATTCTTACAAATATACAGCTCTGTGTTACCTTTCTGTGTTTCATGATCATTCATCAGTTATCTAACACATGCAGTGTGTAAGCCAATCCATATCATTTGCCTTAACATGTGAGAGGATATTAACTGGGAATAATATGATATGCAGTTGCCAACAAATGAAGTTCAAGTTAGATGGCACAGACACACATACACTGCTCTTTTGGGGGTAGCATAGCTGAGTTACAGTTATGGCAGGAAGAAGGATACACTCCCCTTTTCAGGGGGACTAAGCTGAGTTACTGTTATGACACAAACAAGTCTGAAGTCTGAAACCGCAATGTGAATCATCACTTTCTAACTTCTGTCGTTAATGATTTTCCAGCACAAAGGTATGGTGCTAAACTGAGGCCATGCAGGGAACATCAGAATTCTGCAGAGGTATGACTATGTGGCTCTTTCATACCTGAGTCCTACTAATTACGAAAGGACAATTATGAGTAAAATAATTGTCTAGTGTCACATGTTAAGGTACTTTCTGTACAAATCCACCTCTATTTAATTGTCTGCTGTACCAAGTTAGGAAATACAAATATATGCCATAATATTATTAAAGAATACACTCTAGGTTCTGGACTTACCTTGCAAATGCAGCACTTAAGACACGGTTAGTTCAGGGCTGACTTTGTCTGATGCAAGCAGTACACAGCCAATACACGGGGAGTAAAAGGTTGTGTGAGCTGCCTGGCATCAATTTTACTATATGTATGTGAGTAGGAGAAAGGTATGAGGTCCATAGAAGGTCAGTAAATGTGCTATTTGTTGTCTCTTAGCCAAACTAAAGGCATAATGAGCATGCCTATATCTATCTGCAGGGACAGCAGCTGGGGGCTCTTCCTCTGCTTTCAACATAAGTTCCAGCCATAAAGCAATACATTCATACCGTTCAAATAATCCCCTTTATCCATGACTATACCATTACCTATGTCCGGTTTCATAAATCGGACATTTTGATTACTTATTAAATCTTTCAATACCCTCTCCTCTTTAATAGTCATGTTTTTTTATTATTCTTTCTTTACCTTTATTGTTGTTAAAATGTTGTCTAATATCTTTCTCACATACATTTTCAAACAACCCTATCAGGTAGTTTAAAGGGGGATGAAATGTGCTAGGCTTGTGCAACATGCCACTTGAATCCTGCTGCGTATCTGCAACACTATTGAACCAGACTTTAAAGTTTAATTTCCTAGTGAAGCATTTCAAATCAATCAGTGTGTTAACAACATTCCCTCTCCTGCAAGGAACGAAGGTAAAACCTTTTGCTAATAAATTAGCATGGGCTACATTCAATACAGTATTAGAATAGTTGTAAATTTTAAAATCTCCCTTATTGTTGTGTATAATCACTGGTTCCAGTCCACAATTTACATTTTCTTGTTCTTCTAAGCAGCACACTAGAATGTCTAAATCACATGTTTCTACTTCACAATTATTCGCCATCATAAAAAATTGACCTTCATTGGTCATGGTTTACATCTGGCAAACCCCTTATATTGTTGTCGCCCTCCCCATTTGTTTCCCTTTCATTCATACATTCGTGGCATTCTTGGTTAATACTTGGAGTGACATCACCCTTCCCCTCTTCTAATGCCATTGTTTCAACATAAAACTCATCTAATGATGTTAAAAGTTCACATAGTCTATTATTGCATCACTGTTGAGCAGGTTACTTACTGATGGCAAAATGCCCAAGGCTAAATCCATTAACACATCCGCTAAGGATTCCGGTTCCTTGTCACTTTCGGTCTTGCCCCCTGTCCCATATAGTCCCAGTAGGTGTTCCCAGAAAAAGGCTGCTGTTGATTCTTTCCTCATAGCCTTTCAGAACGCTGCACAGATTCATCCATGTTAGTCGCAGATTGGAGATGTTAGTGCTGTTTCTGCTGATGTGTCATCAGGTCTTTTATCATTTCCTGTCCATTTCTTCTTGACTGATTCACTTGCTGCCCTTGATTGATCTGGTGACCGTGAGAAAGTGGATAGACTATATATGACATATATTCATTGAGATCTCTTTTAATTTTGTTAACTTTTCTAGAAAAATGGTGAAACATACTCTCCACAGTGTGGGCAAGATTGTTGTATGAAAATTGAATGTGGCAAAAGCCAAATCACTCATTATAACACTATTTTGCTCATCTAGTTTTTTTAACTAGAATGTCTAGTTTACGTTGATTGTACTTTGTCATAATTCTCATCAGCTCTATGCCCAAATGGTCAAACAATTCATGTAGTTCCTTAACCATTTCAGTGTCCTCATTTACACCATTAGGGTACCTCCACACAATTAGACCTCGGGGCACCTGCCCCAATTCTGTGTTTCTGTCAAGATACACATTTTCCATTTGTAGTTTTTTTATATGCCAAAAGATCTTTCTCAAACATTTTCAGTCTATCATGAATAGTTGTTTGTTACTCTGAGTTCAACAAGGCACTACCTTCATTGAAATGAAACTTGTTCTCCTTCCACAGGCTGATACCATCGCCATTCTTGTCATTACTTATTAAATTAATTTGCCCTCTAGTGATATTTCCATCCTGAACCGAATGTTCAGGGTTTGAATTGGATAGGACATTTGGTGTTGGCTGGGTTAAGGGGTAGCCAAGGCTACCAAAAATGTTATTTGAAACATTTTGTTTGTCCATTAGAGTCTTAATATGCATGGTGTGAACAGCCAACTGCTGGTTTATTTGCTGCAATAGCAAACCAGAGAACCTCTTGCTGTGAGGCGACAATGCTAACCACTGCACCACCGTGTACTGTACTATGGAATATTGTCGAATTTTTGTCCTGTTTTGTCATCAATTTGTGTTTCTTTTGGATTTATTAAAGTGGCGTATTTCTACATCATGCCTGCCTATTCCATTTGCTGGTTTGGTTCTAAACATGGACCATAAAATGTGAAGTTGCACACCCTGTAGTCAAACCCAGGACCATCTATATTCCAGCCCTAACACATACATGTACTACCACAGGAATAGTTACAAAACCCAGAAAAATCTGCTAGTCATTCATCTGTTTCTCGTGGTTGCACTATGAGCCATATCACGCAAACAATGGCAAAGTATAAAAAAAAATTAAACCTGACATAGACCACACGTTTTAACAACCAAATAATGAAGATGACACAGAACTTGGGAATTGTGCACTGCTTACATGCACTTTCACCTTTCACAACCCTACATGTTCACCTCTGCAAGTGTAACCAGATGTACCCCCCAATGTCAGCATTCACTGTTGCCATGCTTTCAACAAGAACACTGTGTAAGTGCCTACACAAAGTGAAAATCCCTACATGGTTACTCTTTTTTTAAATGCAACAACTCTAATGAGTTTTGGCCTCATTTGCATCTTCACCCTGCTGACAACCTGAAATCTATACAGTTAGTAACCGTGTAGACAAGAAAATGGCACGGGAGCCCAATATTGTAACAGAGGAATACATGTTTTAATAAAATGGGACTGGAATCCATCAGCTACATAATGCATATGCTTACATTACAATGTAATAGTCTGTTTTATGGTATTTAAACATTTTTGCAACCTGCATTACTTATGAGCATATTCTTTATTTGGGGTGGAGGAGTGAAGCTGCGCTTATGTTATGGCAACAAAAAGGTATTTTTATATTTGTAACTGTGATTTTTAAGCATCCACAATGTGTAATTAGGTAATAATATGTGCGGTGTTACATGTTAAGGTCAGTTCTGTACAGATGTAAGAACTTTTACTTGCTTTTGTTTCCATGTAGAGTTCTTTCCATGGCTGTATTCGGAGAGTATACATGACCAACTTAGTGTACATGGTTGCTTTACAGTTTGATAAATCACTCCACTGTGTTGGTTTGTTTTATTAGCATATAATTAAGCTACTTATACTGTAATTTGCATGCCATGAAAGTTTCCATGACTGTGAGTGTGTGCACTCAGCTAGACAGAGTTTACAGAATGTAAAACTTTTTGTGGGCATATGTGCATTGCGTCAAAATGGGCACGTGGTCAAAAATTATTGTGTAGCCTTTACTGAATCCCCCCCTTCCTTTAACTATCAATTTCAACCCACTGATCTCCTTTAAGATCAGACTT
Source organism: Protopterus annectens (assembly GCF_019279795.1). Taxonomy (NCBI): domain Eukaryota; kingdom Metazoa; phylum Chordata; order Ceratodontiformes; family Protopteridae; genus Protopterus; species Protopterus annectens. The sequence continues at coordinate 1,407,689,621 of NC_056731.1, read as the reverse complement.
GATTTTTTGTTTTTGGGACCATGTCTTTAGTACTTCATATCTTTGAAGTAGGACAATGACCTTCAATAGCATTTCTCATACATTGAAACATTGAACAATAATGGAAAAAAGTAGATTATACATTTATTTTTATAATGCAGCATTGTGGTATCAGTTTTTCATGATTTCATGCCAGGACTTTTCAACTCAAAAGAAACATTTCAGGGTGCTGTCTTTATCAACAAATTAAAATCCAGAAACAACAAGCAGTTATCATAATAAAATATATATATAATGTGGCATAGTATGGGTCAATCAAGTCTTACACATCTTCATGGATTTATTATTTGTACTTGCCCAGAAAATGAGCAACACAAACACAAAACATATACTGTGTGCATATATTCATACACAACTACACACACAGCAACAAACACCCCCAAAATAGCAAACACACAGACACTCTCTCACACACACACACACACACACACACACACACACACACACACACACACACACACACACACACACATACATACGCACACACAAATGCACCCACACACACACACACACGTGCGCACACACACACACACACACACACACACACACACACACACACACACACACATATACTCAGACACAAACACACCCACACACACACACGCGCACACACACACACACACACACACACACACACACACACACACACACACACACACACACACACATATGTACATTCTTGATAGTATGCTGAGGTAGTTTCCACAGTCTCCACTGGGAAAATACAAAATACTACCACACTGTGTATGCTGAATATGGGCACCTCCCCTTTTCCCCCAGGATGGGCATGTCCATCCTTCCCAACAGTGCCTCAGACCTTGAGCTGCTAATTGAATGTAGGCTTCTTTGGCTGTAGACTGAGCTTTATCCTCTTGTGCCACAGTACTGTCTTAATATTCAGAGTTACTTAACCAGAGGCAAGCTTTCATCTTAAAGCCTGACGCACAATACATGACATCAAGGAATCAATTTTTAAAGCAGTGCAAATACATGCTGGAATCTTTTCATTTGTTTTGTGAAATGGTTATTACAACTAAGGAGAGTTAGCTGGGAAAGGATAGGAATAATGTAGAAACAAGTAAAATTTTGGTTTTGAATAACAATCTGAAGAATAACAACACAGTGGGGACTCAGTGTTTAACACTTTTGGATATTACATCAGAAGATGATTTCCCCCATTAAATCAACTGTTCAGTCTAGTCACTGGAGATGTTAAGGAAGAGCATAAGGCTTACTCAGCAAAGGAAGATGATTGTATATATATGCAATGTGAATGCAAGCTAGGTGGATGCCCAAAAAATGAAGGCAGGTGCCATGTGTAGTATAATTTCCAAATTAATTAGTGCTGTTTTGAGGCATGATGAACTCTCTGTCGAAGAATTCTAGCTGCTAATTTACTTTTTAACACTACTGTCACTGAACCAATGTTATTTACCAGGAATGGTTTATTTATTTTAATATATTAATTTTTTGTGTTAAATGGGTAGGTAGACTGATGCCATTGCCCTTTTCCCTCATCAACAGGCTCAAAGTACAAGAACAATGACAATAAAGTGAAAAATGGTTATTAGAGACATAATACCTAGAGAGAGTGGATTGGCAATTTCTTAATGTCTCTGTGGTCAGCCAGGTAGGTCTGGGCATCCTGAGACAATGTAGCTATTGTCTCATGTACTCAACCTTTTAAAGCTTAAACAGAATTATTGCTTACAAACAAGGTTGTCAAGTGCACACATGCTACATCCTTCACACATACCATTCACTGCACGCATAGACCTTCTTATGCTGAGGCACTTAAAAGAAACCTCTCCCAACCTCAAAGACCTCCTAAGATATCAAATGGCAACACCTGTCCTCAGCAATCACTAAAGCACACACCAACTTTAACACCTAACATCACACATAAGCCTACACCCAATGATCCCCCAAGAACAAAGCCCATAAGACAAGCTAACACTTAACCTAGTACTCTTGTTATAGGAGATTCTATTGTATGACACACAGATACCCTTCTCACTAGATTGGACAAGGAGAAGATAACAGATAGTTGCCTACCAGGAGCCTGGATGCACAATATTACATACAAGCAGACACACACACACACACACACACACACACATATACACACACACACACACACACACACACACACACACACACACACACACACACACACACACACACTGAAGTCACTGCACCACTGATACCAATATGATTCTATCATAGTTCATGTGGGTGTAAATGATCTGAGAGTTACATCACTAGATTATATGAAAAGAGACATCATGGATCTCTTTGAATATGTGTCAGAGACAGGTATATGCCTTGCATTGAGAAACATTCTACCTTCACCGAGGATGATGTCACAGAATGAACAGAAAATTACTAATTTTAATAATTGGCTTAGTTCCTAGTGTCATTCTAAGGGAATCCAATATATATATATATAAGCATGGATGGACATGGTTAACAGACCACATTGCTCTACAAAGGATGACAAAACTACTTACTTAGCAAATAAATAAATAAATAACTGAAAGCAAACTTAAGATATTGTTGCTCAATGCTAGGAGCCTAAACAACAGACTCCTTACCCTACAAACTTTCCTCACTCTGAAGAATGTAGACATCTGTGTGGTTGCCTAGACTTGCTTTAAAGCTGCAGAAAATGCTACAGTTGTGGAAGGCTACACTGCCTTCCACACATTTAGACAAACAGTAGCACAGATAGAGGCTAAAGGTGGAGGTGTCTTGATCTACATTAGCAACACATACAACAGCAGATTGGTTAAACAAAATGATGCCCTGGAGTTCATCCATGTCCAAGTCTCTATAGAGAAGGTTCCTTACCATATCCTGGCCAACGACAGGTCACCCTGTATGACCAATAATGCTCATAACTCTTTCCTAGACCGACTAGAATCACTCACCATACAAACAAATACCCAATTCATGGGGGACTTTAACTACCCCTCTACAGACTGGAAAACATGCACTGCCTCTAACTCACAGGCACAACATTTCCTGGACTTTACACAAACACCCTGGATCAGATAGTGCACACTCCAACCAGAGGGTCAAATATATTGGGCCTAGTACTCATCAATGTGGGACAGGTGATCTATACCTGGCATATAAGGCATCCTCACATCCATCTCTGATAGATCGCTAGCAAATCTGCAAAACAAGCATCACCAGATACACTAGATCCAAGAACCTGAACTCTGCCTGCCACATAAATAGAACATGCCAGAGCGTCTGATATGTGTCTCAAAGGATCCCCACACTATGGAATAAGCTCCCCATCTATGTGAAGCAGAGTTCATCTCTGATCCTATTAAAAAAAAACTTGATCGCTGGATGGTAAATCACAAATTCACCCTCAGTCTGGCCCCATGTTTCTGATGGACAGAGGCTGACAGCAAGGAAATTAATCCATAATTAATATACACTCCCCAAATAACCCTTAGTTAACCCTTTATTAAAATATCTCACCATATAGACATCCTAGGAACTCGGGTTCTAAACTGTGTTGGGTTGCACAGCTAGGCTTGTAAAGACCCTAGTTTAACCTATGAACATATGAAGCTATAGTACAGTTAACAATGTTTGCCAGAACCAAATATAGAGAAATAATACAACTAGCAATGCTATGACATCGGCATTAAAAGAAAAATAACACTGGGTAATATATAATCAATTTACACATAAAGATAAAAATTAATACCAAGTTACAGTCTAGTATTCATAGACAGCAGGCAGTCAAAAAAGTTAAAACAAAGCTTTAATAAATCCAGTGGTTAGTGCTTTCACAATATATCTCATTGCTTCTACAGACCATAACAGGAATAAAACAGTCAACATTTTTAAACATTAAACAGCCAATCAAAACACATAAAGCCATTAATTAATCAATTAACCAATCACTTAAACCATTCTTGAAGTTAAGAGGGCTACATTGATTAGTTAATTGATTAATTAATAGCTTTATGTGTTTTGATTGATTGACTGCCTGCTGTCTGTGGATACTAGACCATGCCTTGGTATTCCTTTTTATCTTTATATGTATATTATTCAACATTTTACTAAGGAATTCCTACACCATAAGAGCAGGTTTTTATTACTCTGTGCTTTATTTTAGTTATATACTTAATTTAGCTTATACTTTTAATTAATAAAGTCACATGTTGACTACCTGATAGGCAATTAACACATGTTGCTAAAATTTTCACCTTCATGCCTGTAAGTTTTTATTTATGAGAAGAAAATGGTGGGATGTATTTACTGTCTTATGGAGTATAATGTTCCCGTGTGGCCTTCTAAATCATTTTCATTTACATATTTGAATAATCTTTCAGCATAGTTTGTAAAGTTGTCAGTGTCTGCTGCTGTCTGATATCACTTGGAAATGTGTTCCAGCATGCTGGTTCAGGTCTTAAGAATACATTTTCTCCTAAATAAGTACCAGATGTGAGATTATATTACTTTTACTTTGGTGACTTAATGCCTGTGATAACATTATTACATTGTTTTGATGCATGGTGAGGTCAAGCTTATTGTTTTATTAGTATAAATGGAAATACGAGTAGCAGCTCTGCGTTACTGCTGTTACTGATAGTAAACCTTCTCTTTGGACTAGTAAGCCATGATGAGTTATTGGGGAAGCCAGTTAGACAAATCTGCAAATTTTATTTACTACAGTCTGCATTAAGTTGATATTAATGGAGGAGGTTAGTGTGACAATGAGCATTGTATACTCAAGATTAGAAAAGAATATATTTTCATCTAATGATTTTCTTGCAACCAGACTAACAAAATCACAAATTATGTTGGTCATTTTAAGCTGATGAAGTACTTATAAACTATTTTTTCAGTGTGGTTCCAGAGTGATAAGGCCTAGTCCATGAAGTTTCAAAGGTACTTCTGATAATTTATTTGGTTGATTAAATTTCCAAGTCGGTCTTTTAATGGAATGTTTTTCACATCCCTCGAATATTGTGGCTCAGTAAATACTATTATGACTGTCTTGTTGGCATTAACTGTATGACAGTCTGTTATGTTCTATGCACTAGCAGAGAACTGTGAGTCATCTTGAAGTTTATTACTCCGACTAGGTAGAGATGTGCTATAGTTTAGAAACAGAATGTCATGTGGGTGTAGATGGTTAGGTTGGTGTCTTGGAGATGCAAATTGAGTTTATATAGAAAGATGGTGAATATGATGTACCACATTACTTATCACTGTAGGACACCTGAAGAGAAATGGTCAGTACATGAGGTGGAATTGTTTTGTAACAAGAAATGCTCTTTTGTTCAGATAATTTGTGAACCAATTTAAAATGTAAAGGCAAAAGTTAAAATTTCTAAGTTTAGCAAGTAGTAAAGTGTGATCTACTGTTCTGAAGGACTAAGTCATATACACACATACATATATATATATATATATATATATATATCTATATCTATATCTATATATCTATATATATATTATATATATATATATATATATATATATATATATAAAAATATATATATATATATATATATATATATATATATATATATATATATATATATATATATATATATATATAAATATATATATATATATATATATATATATATATATATAGGTGGACTTTGTAATGTCAAAATACTGAAATCCTGAATTTCAGTATTTCGAACTTACAAAGTCGAACACTCACATTTCCAAAACTGGCAGAAGTGCGAAATTCAAAATATTGAAGTACCAATTTTTTTTATTTTGGTACGTTTGTGTGTGTTACTATGTTGGTTAGGGGTTTAGAGTCTGTAAGTCTGTGTTGTGATTGTTGTATGTGTTTGAGGGACTGTAAGATGTGTGTGTGTGTGTGTGTGTGTGTGTGTGTGTGTGTGTGTGTGTGTGTGTGTGTGTGTGTCAGTTTTGTTTGTGTTACTGTTTGTGCGATCTCGGAGTTAGAATATATAAGTAGGGGGGTGTGGGGTGCATGGGGGGGGGCTTGCCACCCTGCTTATATGTTGTTTAGATTAGTTTGTTTGATTGTGGGGGGAATTTTGTGTATGTTTATGTGTGCGCTGTATGTGTAGCATGAGTGCAGGATTTTGAATTTCGTGGTTGTGTGTTTTCAAGTTTGTGAGTTTTGGTTGGGTTTTCGACTTTGTGGTTTCGGAATACTGAAATTCGGGATTTCAGTATTTCGAAATTACAAAGTGGACCCATATATATATATATATATATATATATATATATATATATATATATATATATATATATATATATATATATATATATATATATATATAATATATATATATTTTATATATATATATATATATATATATATATATATATATATATATACAGAGAGAGACGCACACACCTACACATATATACATATATATATGTATATGTATGTATATATATATATATATATATATATATACATATATAGGTATATGACCCTCCCTCATGTGTAGAGGACATTGTTCATATTGTGTAAATTACATTACTTACCTTGTAAACGGCAGGTATGGTATTAAAACTTTCTCTAAAAGTCCATGGCTACTGATATGGTCCATGATTTGTTTATGGATAACTTTTGCAAATGTTTTTGGAATTTTGTAAGATTCAAAACAGGCAAAACCATTTTTAGTTTTTTACCAATTTGGGGGTATTGGTAGTGAAAGTTAGAGCATGTGTGAATTGTCTTGGTACTTAGTCTTTAACAAGTGACAGGTTAAACACATGGGCAACAGGCTTCCTTGTTGGGAGAACTTCTATTTTATGAAAAATTGATGAACTTGATTTTGCATTTGAGCTTTTTTCCACTTTTTGAGACGTTTAGTTACTGCTTGGTCAATGATTTTCACAAAATGGAAGGTTGGTAGGTAATCAAAATCATTATGTGATAGAGATGTGTATCTAGTAAAAGTTGGAGCAACTTGATTACTTTGTATAAGTTTTGTGTAATACCTATGATAGATAGGATTCTTTCTTCACGTTTCCACTTGTTCATTAAAAGTGTCAAACACACTAAAAATAATTTCAAAAGAGCACTTTTGTCACTTTTTATATACTGCATTCACCAGCTACAAGAACTTGGGCCTCGGCTGTTAGCCTTCTCAGGTTGCATCACATTAACCAAAAATCACTACCTTATAGAACTTACATTCAATTAGCTCCCATTCAGTTTTAATTTTTAAAGAGATATTCCACACTTAAAAAAAAAATCTTAAACCATTTTTTTCCAATAAATTAATAAGCAAATAACATAAGTAAAGAAATAAATACTATTAAAACATGACATGCTAACATATTCCGTTTCATAACAGTATCACAATAAATATTTCATCATTAACTCATTATTCATACCATTTAGCTGTAAAGTATCTAATGTAAAACTGTGTGCACCACCAGAACAGGTATCACACATGAATCTGGTATAACACCTTGACAGAGGTTCCACATCATCAGACATTAATGTCTATACAACAAAAAGAATACCAATGTATGGCCAATAAGATGTCTGGGAGCTCACTGTTACCAAGGTAGCACACATGAGTTATGTATTCCTGGAAGCTATGTTGGGAGGTACACGAAAAAGGGTGCATTTTACCCAGTTATTGATTTGATGAAGGCTGTGAACTATGGAAATATTATGGACTTTGATATGGATGTCCTGCACATATTCAGCAGTTGTGTTTCATACAAGAGAGTAGTCACCACTGTGGGCGCATGCTGGTGGATGTTCTACATACTATTTACCTCAGTACACAGGTCACATGCCACTTGGTCTGCTCATATGGTTGTAATATCTACATTATCATTGTGTCATGCATTTGTTTTCATAATGTAACAAGTCCCCCCATGTTTTTGTTTCATCTCATGTGTCTCCATGGCTGTGACATCAGTCTTTAGCTTGTGTTACTGCTGTCTGTATTAGGGTCTATGTCCTCATATCAAATACGGATTATAGCGAATGCCTTATAATCAAACATGAAATAGCGAAACTTTAAAGTACAGAAAACACTTAACAGTGTAAATTAATGCATTGAATGGCCATAGCTGGCCAACAACCGGGAAGTACTGCGATGCATAATGTATGCAAAGGAAGCCTTTTTTTTTATTTGGCTTACTCCCTATTGTTGTGCGATCTTGGAGTTGGTATATATAGTTGAGGGTGTGATGGGAGAAGCCCCCCTCACCTTGGTTGATTATGTTGGCAATGTTGGCCAACTATGGCCATTTGATGAATTGTTTTATGATGTTACACATTTTCAGTACATTAAAGTTTCACTGTTTCATTATCGATTAGAAGATGTTCGCTGTAATCCGTATTCGATGCACGGACATAAACCCTCTGTATTATACTAATATCACAGCACAAGTTTGACTTGGAGAGTGTTGGACAACACTTCTAAGTGATGACATCAGCAGTGTCTTGTGAGAAGAAGATGGTAATAACACTGTCCCACTTACTGGTGTAAGGTGATCAATCTAATGTCAAGCAAGTGCGCAAACATACACCAGCTGACTGCAATGAAAACATAACCCCTACCTATCTAAGTAAACCAACTAGAGACCTCTGCATTTAACATAAGTGGCACAGCACAAGTCTGACACAGAGAGTGCTGGACAACACTTTATAAGTGATGACATCAGCAGTGTCTGGTCAGGAGAAGATGGTAATAGCAGCATCCTGCATGCTGGTGGAAAATGCTCTCTCTAATGTCAAGAAAACACACACACACACACACACACACACACACACACACACACACACACACACACACACACACACACACACACACACATACACACTCACACACTAGTTGACTACAATGAGAACAGAACCTCTCCATATCTAAGTACATGGACTAGAGATCTAAGTACTTTATGCAAGAGCCACGGCACAACTGACTTTTACAAGTCTGCAGGATAATGTATAGCAGATGATATCAGCATTGGATGTTTGAGAAAAGATGCTGGGGGCCTGCAAGAAATGGATGTGTAGGCATGTCCAACTGCTAAAATATTGGTACTTCATGGGATTGTAGTGGGGACTGCAGGCTACACAATTATGCTCTTCTGACTGGACAAACAGACACACACCCACAGACACACACACACACACACACACACACACACACACACACACACACACACACACACACACACACACACACCAGTTGACTGTAGTAAGATTAGAACCACTGTCTATCTAAGTGCATGAATTAGAGATCTAAGTACTTTATACAAGTAGCACAGCACAAGTCTGACTTTTAGAAGGCTTCAGGACAATTTATAGCAGATGGCATCAGCACTGGATGTTTGAAAGAAGATGTTAAAAGGCCTCTATGAAATGAATAGTTCACCATGTACAACTGTCAAGATATTAAAGTTCTGCATGTTACCTGATAGATGAGTGTGCAATGTGTAGCTTTGGCTGTTGTGTTTCCAATGTACAGGTATATCTTAAAAATAAAGCTTTACAAACCAAATGCAACAGCTTTCCAAATTACTACAAGTATTGGGAAATCTGAATGTGTATTGTCAGTATAAAGATGTCCAAGGTATATAATAGGTTCATAGGCTGATACTCGGCTATTGGCCTAGAGGAACTTATAAGCCTAGCCAAGAATTTTGCCCATGTTCCCACAAAGTCAGCACCTGTTTCCCCTCTCCAGCAGGGACACAGGTGGAATCTCAGGGGTGTATTTTCTGTTTCCCATCCAGTCATCCAGGTTCCTCTTAAAGAGGGCTAGTGAGGTACTCTACTTGACATGGAGAGGGGGTCTATTCCACAGATGGGGGAGTCTTTGGGATACAAATCTATCCCACCAACAAGTTCTATTAATGGCACAAACCAGGTTGAGGCCTTGCGTGTGGGTTGCATGAGTGGAGTCTGACTTACGGATACGGATATAGGTTCATAGGTTCATAGGCAGGTTCTAGGCTATCTGCCCGAGGGCATTTATAAGTCTAGTCAGAGTGTGTCGGCTTTCACCACCCCATTTATTAATTAACTGAGCCTCTGTCAAGCAGAGCCAATGAAGTGATCCCAGGGGTGTATTTTCTGTCACCCATCCACTTGTCAAGGTTTCTCTTGAAGAGTGTTAGTGAAGGGCACTGCCTAATGTAGATAAGAATTTTGTTCCAAAGCATGCGGAGTCTCTGTGACAGGAATCTATCCCTCCAGCATGTTCTATTTATTGTTGTGGCAAAGTTTCGCTCACTAGAGCACACATATGCAGCAACTCCATCAAGGCTGGGTCTGATATGGCCTTGTATGCCAAACACAAGTCACCTCTGAGCAGTTTGTATGAGACTAAGTAGAGGGACAGGGCTTTTAGCGTATCTGTATATGATAGGTGTTTGAGACTCTGGATTTTCCTGGTCAGGAACCTCTCTGGTCTCTCCAGCTGCTGCATGTACTTGGCTGCATGTGCTTGCAAGTTACATGCTGAAGGGGGTACATTGTATTCAATAATGGGTCTGATAAGGGAAGAGTACAGGGATGTAATGACTTCCTTGTTCCTTGATGAAATACCCTTACTTATGAGGTGGGCCGTGTAGACAGTCTTCCATACAATGGAGGCAACATGGTGGTCAAAAGTCAGGTTGCTATCAACATGGGTGTCCAAGTCCCTCACAACTGATTGTGTGCTTAGTACATTCTTATTAATATGATAATTAGTGGGGATGCTATTTTCCTCAAAGGGGATAATGATGCATTTCTTGGCATTCATTTTAGGGCCATGCTTCTGGCACCAGTCATTAGTTTGGGTAAGGCCCTCTTGGACAACATTCACATCACTAGGGGAATTTAAGACAGTGCCCAGTTTACAGTCATCCTCAAACTTGGTCAGCCACAGACCACTGGTTTTAGCTTGCACCTCAGAAAAGTATATCCCAAACATTAGAGTCCCCAAGACCAATCCTTGGGATATGCCACACATTGTGGGTCTACCACTAGTGGTGGCTTCCCTATTTTGACTGAGTGGGTTCTATCAATGAGCCAATTAGCTACCCATCTGGTAACATAGGGGCTGGTGCCTAGCTGGCAGAGTTTATCTATTATGCTTCAGTGGGGAATAGTGTTGAAGGCTTTAGCTAGGTTAAGGTAGGCGGTGGCTTTGGTGACTGTTTCAAAGAAGTTGACCAAGTTTAACAGGCATGATCTCTCTTTGACAAAACCAAACTGTGTGGGGTCAAGCATTTGGAGGTTTCCAATGTCCTTGTTTGTAAGGTCCATAATAATGCATTCCATGGGCTTGCAAATCAGGATAGTTAGGCTGATGGAGCTAAAATTGCCTAGGTCAGTGGATGCTCCATCTTTGTGTGGCTGTCCTCCATTCAGGTGGAATGAAGCCGGTGCTCAGGCTTTGGTTGAATGTGGTACCTAATGGTGATGAGATGTCATGTCTGAGTTCATGTAGGACACAGCCAGGGATGTTGTTAAGTCCCATGGAGGCTGTATTTTTTGCCTTTGAGAGGGTATTAAAGACCTGCTCCCTGGTGATGAGGGGAGGGGGCAGGTGCTGGGGAGTCCTGGTTTACTGATGGGGGACAGGGGGGTAAAGTTTTCTCTGAATCTGTCTGCCAGCTGGATGGCTATATCTATGTCATTTGTGTATGTGGTGCTCTTGACCACCAGTTCAGAGCAAATTTTGGTGTTACCTTTGAGATTGTGGATGTATGTGAAGAAGGCTGTGTGATTGTCCTTTGTGGATATGGTCAATTTGGACTCGAGGTTAGCCTTAGAGGATTTCACTAATGACCTTATTTGCTCATTCAGACAAAGGAGAAATTGCTTCTAACTTGGGACCTGCTACTTCTTGGTCATGGACACTAATTTTTTTCCTTTTATTATAGAGTTTATTTATTGCTGCTGTCCACCAGAGAGATTTACTCTTCCTTGAGGAAGATGATTTAGTCCTGTCAGGTATTGCTGACTCCATGCAGCTATGTAGGTGCTTGTATAGCTTTTCTGTGTAGGCTTGGACATTAGTACTCGTTCCAAATGAAGGGACAGTGGCTGTGAAGCTGCTTATACCTGCTCTCAGGAGATTGTAGTCAGCATTGGAAAATATTTTTTATTTGACCCTGACAAGGGGGGTTAAGGGAGATGGTGACTTTGAAAGTGATTTCTTTATGGTCAGATCTTAGCAAGTAGGTTGACACTGTTGAGGTGCTACAGTCACTACTCATGTTGGTTAATACCAGGTCCAGGATATTTTCATCTCTCATGGGGGTGTTGACCAGCTGATCTAATGCATTGGCATTGATGAAGTCAAGGAATCTCTGGGCATTCATATTTGGGCTAGAATAGGTCTTCTACTATATGATTGGGTAGTTAAAGTCATCCAGGATCTGGGTAGAGTGTTGAATCTTGATGGATTCAAGTAAGTCCAGATAGTGGGAGCGGGCATCCTGAGTCATGGTTGGGGGTCTGTAGCTATGATTTGAATAGGTGTTTTGTCAGTAGTTAACTGCACTTGGAGTGTCTCCTGTGCGTCATACTGTTTGACCAGCTTGGAGGTGTGTATGTCTTTGATAAATATTTAAACTCCACCTCCTTTGGCTTTGTAGCCTTCCATTTGGGATCTGAAAGTATGGTAGGATGAGTAACCTGGTAAGGCTGGGGTGCTCTCACTGCACAAATCTCAGCTTCCTCCAGGGTGAGGAATGCTTGCAATGAGTGCAGTTTCATGCTAAGACTCCTAGCATTTAGCACCATGACTTTTAAATTTCATTTAGAAGAATTTTTCCCATTAGTAATTTTGTGGTCATGAATTTGCCTATAAAAGGCACTATGGGTGAGGAAAGAGCCTTTACCAGAAGCTTGAAGCCTAGGAAAGACAGATGAAGGCCATCTCTGGCAAAGCATTATTGTCTCTCAATCATATCCTCCCAGGCTGTCAGGTACTGGATTCCCTTGGAATGACACCAGCAACTAAGCCAATTGCTAAAGTCAATTATTTTCTGTTTGTGGATGACAGTAGGATACTGCTTAATGCTAGGGACATACCTGCCTGAGACACATATTCAGTAAGCTCAATCATGTCTCTCTTCATATAGTCCAGAGAGGTACATCTCAAGTCATTCACACCAACATGGACTATGACAGAGTCAAAACAGTACCTGTTTTAAGAGACTTGAGTGTGTGCATGATATATTGAATTCTAACACATGACAAGCAACTTACCATGACGTTCTCCTTATCTAGTCTGGTGAGTGGCACATCTGCGTGTCTCATGATAGAATCTCCTATGACTAGTATCTTGGGTTTGTGGCTGGGCCTTAGAGGCTGTGAGACACAGGTGTGTGTACTACTTGCGGTACTTGGTGCTGTAGGTTGTGATGTGCATGTGTGTTTTTGCTTAGGAGGCCTCTTTTGTTTAGGTATGTTTGTGTTGAGATCCTCCACATATGTAGGAGTGTGTTGTACAGGTGTGGGTGGTGGTAGAGGTGTGGTGTTTGTAGTGTTTGCACAGACAACCTTCTCAGTGCCAGATGAACTGGCTTGTGATTGAGATAGCAAGAATTCTAGTTTCTTAATGTAATTGTATCTCTCACATATTGTTTTCCTAAGTGGTAGTAGTAGGGGGTTGTCTGTTTACATGAGGCAGTTGCTACACTGTCTCACGATGCCCATATCAACCAGAGTAGCAGAAGAAACCATAGGAAATTGTCTGTCCGTGGTCATCAGAATCTGTGGAAGAGATGTCAGGGATATAGAGTGGGTACTATCTAAGGACAGTACTTATAGGTGTGAGTCAGGCTGTATGCAATTAATACAGTAGCTGCAAGGAGGGCCTCACTTACACAGGAGTGCAGGTAAGGGAAAAACTGCAACTGAGATATATCACAAAGGGTTAAAACAGTTCAGTGGCAGTGCACAATCTGCAAACAAGCACAAACCCACACACATGCAGGGTTTAAATACCACAAAAACAAAAGTAAAATATAAACACTGGAATTGACCAATCAACCCTTGTCCCTGAACTCTTAGCTAAGCACCTTATGCCAGACCAGTTCTAACCAGTTCCCTTACTCCCACTAAGTGCAGGCAGGTGCCAGCCAACACAAGATGGTGTAGCAGGAAACAGAGGAATCACACAAGCAGATGTGGATACAGCAAAACCTGTAACCAGACTATACTAAATATATTTAAACTCTGTCTAGGTAGATTTACACAGGAGAACATATGCACACACTTAAATATAATAGTAGCAAACAAGAACAAACTGATTTAAACAAATTAACGAATTAACCAATAAAAACTCAAAACAGAGCCCTGCTCCAGCAACCTTCAATCAGATGAGGTCTAATTGCACACTCCTGTCACTAGGGTGCAGTTAGTACCCATTCCAACAAAAGATTGTCTGGTTTAGTACTCAAGTTATACAAACAGAGCTAGATTCAACAAGTCTGAATATACTCTATTCTACAGCAACAAAGTGTACCAATTTCAGAAAGAAACAGTTCAAATAAGCAGGCACAATAAGCCTTCAACCAGCAATACCTAGCTGAGAAGGGCAGACTCTACCCTCTCCTCCTACAAGAATGCAGACTACAAACCTCCTTAATGTAAAATAAATAGCCTGAAACCCAAGTGCTTAAACCAGAACTAAGACACTTTTAGAATAACAGACACATTAAGCATTCAACCAGCAATTCCCAACCTAGAAGGATATAAGCTACCTCTCCTGCCACAAGAGTGTAGACCACAAACCTTCCTAATGTAAAACAATTGACCTGAAGCCCAAGTACTTAACCCAAAAGGCTTAGAATAACAATTACAGTTTAATCAGGCTACTAACAAGCAGTAATAAATGCAGCAGAATAAATGCAATTGAATACTTTTAAGAACAAGCAGCAAAAGCAAAATAAAGTAATAACGTAGGAAGAGACACAAATACAGTAAAAGTAGATGAGTAAAGTTAATTTTTTAATGTTTTTGTTTAGGTTCAGTGGGAAGTGATGAAACAAGGTAATTCAAGGTTGCGAAACTAAGGGGTGGACCTTCTCCAATGATCTCTCTGTACTTAGCAGAATAAACTGATCAGATGGGACTGGGAGGGTGTCCAAAATGAAATTTACAGTAGGGGTTGGCAACTCAAAAGCCACCAAATTTAAGAACACAACAATAATTTAAGAACACAACAAGAACTGGGTGGGTGGGAGGTAAAATGCAGACAGGGATCATCAATAGTCAGAGCAAGCAGGCCAAACAAACACTTCATATAAATATAAATATTTCTAAATAAAAGAGCAATGCTATTTCTAAGCTTCCCCCACTAATTAACTGATGTTATTCACAGTTTGCAAATGAATTCTTTGATAACTTTTTTAACTTACTATAGCCAAGAACTCTTAAAACTCCAACAGAACACAAAACATAAAACAGATGTCATACTAGAATAACATACAAAATAGAAGTGATCAAACACTAAATGAAGAGCTTCAATTCAAAATAAAATGCAGCCAAAGATTGTTTATTTATTTATTTATTCCAGTCTGATGACCGGGGAGGTCCACTGGGCCTGGGGAGCCCATTTTCAGTGGAGGCCCGGGGAGAAAAGCTCCACAATACAAAGTTTAATTACATTATTAATTACAAAGAAAAAGATCAGCATTATTGAGAGCAAGCAGGCCAAACAAACACTTCAGCTAAATAGAGATATTTGTAAATAAAAGAGCATTTGTTATTTATTTCTATAGTGTAGTTGATAGATTTGTGAACAAGTACTGAGAGACCAAGCTTGCAGTGCATGGAGGGAGGTAACAGCCACCACAGCATAAATATGTGTTATTTTCTTAAAAAGTGCCTTCTCTTTGTTTGTGTTTTATATGTACTTTCATGGGATGAAGAATAAATGGACAGTAAACAAAAGTAATACATGATATTGTGCACTTCCCATAATGCACCGACTAACGATTGGTTTGGGCAATCAATGGGCAAAGTATTTGCACATGCAAGATACACATTCCTACTGCTTTACCTGTTTGTGCATAGTTATTGGCAAGCAAATGTGAGCCTCATTGCTAAAATTATGTGTAATCTGTACTGAGTATATGAAACACACCTCCTGCTTAGCTGATTCTGTGGCAGCAGGAGTAAATGCACTGATACATTTCTTTTGGAGACCAGATGCTATAGGGCTTAAATCCAAGTGTATGTAATAGTGTTAAACAATTATTTATAATGCAGGGAAATAATTATTTGCTCTACATTCGCTGCACATTACCTTAGTGCAACCTGTTTAAGCAGCATTGCACTAAGGTAACTGCACCATTGAAGAGCTGCTCATCGTTGCTTGTCAGTGATGTGTGATGCTAAGCTCCATGCAAACACAGTGGCCAAAAAGTAATGTGTGCCATTGCTTTCCCTTTTTTACTTATGTGTAGTGTGTGTGACTTTATTTGTTACCAGATTAAAGGTGCTAAAGTGGGGTTGATAGGTAAAGTGATGAAACGGGGGCAAGCAGGGGGAAGAACAAAGGGAAAGCAATATAAGAATGTGTAGGAGGGAGGTAGAAAAGAACCATAGCTATTTATTTCTTCAACAGTATAAAATGAGAATGTGTACAAAATATTAACTGAATTTGGACTATCACCTCAATAAAGAGGACGGTCAACAATGCAATCATATAGCCAGTTGGACTAAATCAAGTGTGTCAAGAAAACGTGTGTGAAGTGGAGAGCTATTTATGGGATGATAATTATTTGTGGGACAGATGCCCATTTTTATACTTCAGCATGAGAGGAATGCTGGGTAAGGGAAGTAGGCATTTCTGGGTCAGGTAAGTAGTGTAGGTGAGAATGCAGATGCAAACAAACAGGACAAACAAGACAAGACACAGAGATAGTGAGGGACACAAAAGGTTGGAGATACCCTGATTGGGGTTAGGGAGGGGACAACAGATGCCCATACCCATCAAACATGGAGGCAGTGAGAATCTACTCCTCACCCACAGGACCATCATCACTGTCCTCTTATTCCATTGGCTGTTGGAGTGTTTCACATCTTCTCCTACAGACAATAAGGGAGAGCAGCCTCTCCATCCTGCATAGGCATGCAGCACTGGTGCTGTGCATGACCTTCTGTACCAAACCTGGCATCTCCTGGTAGGTGATAAAATCTTTACCTCTGCCAGTCCTCCCAGAGGGTACCACAGCACCAGTTGCCAGGGTAGTGCTACCTGATGGCACAGGTAGTGCAGTGGCAGCAGAGGCGGTACTGCCAGGTTGGGTCCCAGATGTGGTGGGTTTTGGTCCTGGAGTTGTTGGAGCGGGGTCAGGCTGAGCCACTGGGGTTGGCCTACCTCCCTGTAGTGTAAAGCATTTTGCGATTTGTCAGAGGTGTGTAACATGGAAACATTTTGATGAAACATAGGAAAAAAAGAGATAAGTGTTGGGATGAGAGAAAAAAGAGTTAAAACTAGTGCCATCATATGTGACATACAATAGATTATCACACTAACTAAAGTATTTTATCTGAACTTTTACATTTAAGTATACTTCTTAACAACTACAAACTATAAGTTTAGTTTGTCATGTTAGTCAGATATCTTTGAATTTATTACTGCTCAATATCTGAGTTGTTTGGCATTCTACTATACACCTACAATCAACTGCATTACTAACTGAGTTAAGTACAAACTTGCAGTGTTAAAGATTGTACTTCATTTTATTTTTCTATTTAATTGTTGCATTGAGTATTGTGGTCTGTGTCTCCCTGCAGTTATTTATTTTTCTATTTATTTGTTTCATAGAATACTGTGGTCTCTCTCTCTCTCACTCACTCTCTGCAGTTAGTTTACCTGCCCTCCCTCCCTGTTCTTGTTTTGGTATTAATCTTGGTGGCTTTCGAATTGCCCACCCCTCCTGTAAATTTGTGTTTGAACACTCATCCTGGGTCTATCTCATTTGCTCACTCAACCAAGTACAGTGAGATCATATTTTGACTTCAGACACTCCTACCAGTCCTATCTGTTCAGCTGTATCCCAGATCTATCCCAGTCTAGTGTCACTAGCTCATTCTATCTAATACAAAGAGAACATTTGAGAAGGGCAAGCCACTTAGGTCCTTAACCTTGAATTATCTTCTGTTTCTCCTTCCTCCCCTTCCACTTTAAAAAAAAATCTAAACTTGTTTCCTGCCTTTCCTGTAACTAGTCTAGTCCAGATACAGTTTTGCTGTATCCAGAACTGTTTGTAAGATTCTGAGCCCCCCCAAGCCTTTCCGTGTTGGAGAGAAGCCTTCTAGCTTATCAGTGGGAGTGGTAAGCACTAGTTAGCCTATCTACCACAAGAGTGGTTTCTGGCCCAGAAATTTTAATTTATTGGCTGTTTGGGCAGTTTTTCCATCTCTTTCAACTTTCTGTTTAAAAGCCCACATTTGCACTTGTTTCCCACCTTTCCTGTAACTAGTCTATTCCAGATACAGAATTGCTGTATCCAGAACTGTTTGTACGCTTCTGAGCCCCCAAGCCTTTCTGTGTTGGAGGGAAGCCTTCTAGCTTATCAGTGGGAGTGGTAAGCACTAGGTAGCCTATCTACCACAAGAGTGGTTTCTGGCCCAAAAATTGTAGTTTATTGGTGGTTTGGGCAGTTTGTCCATCTCTTTCAACTTTCTGGTTTAAAAGCCAACATTTGCATTTCTTTCCCACCTTTCCTATAACTAGTCTAGTCCAGATACAGATTTGCTATATCCAGGGCTGTTTGTAAGCTTCTGAGCAGCGACAAAGTCTGCTCTTCAACTTTCCCCTTAGATCTGCTAGGTTCTCTTCTCTACTGCACTTTTTCTAGCTTATTAGTCTAGCACTTTACCAGACTTCTTGTAACAATTATTGTAGCAAACAAAAGTGCTACCAGTACTAAACGTTCTACAAGGAAACAGCTCCAGTACTTATTATTAATGCCCACCCCTCCAGGCATGTCTAAAGGTCAGTTCCCTGTGCTTTCTCCTATTAACCTATTGAACTTGGACATTCTGAGGCAATGTAACAACTGTATTATGTACACAGACAGCCCTCTCCTCTTACCTCCCAACAGTCAGACTTGTGAGAGATGCAATTATATATCCAAATTGGAAGCCACGCACTCTCCAGCCAAGACCGGAAAAGCTGGTCAAGAGGAGAAGGTCAACACTTGCACCACACCACATGGAACACAAAGCCCTCCAGAACACACACCAGCACTGCCTTCACATAAAAACACAAACCACACACCCACCTTTGTGGAGGCTCTCAAAAAAAATCTATCCAAATAGCAGAGACCCCCAAGGCAGAAACGCACTCGACCACCACAACACAACACTAATCACGAGACACATAAATCTCCTAAACAATGTGCCACTCAACCAAAGCTCCTAAGGCAAAACAGCATGCCCAACATGCTAGTCATAGGTGACTCAAAAATTAGGCACACTGATGTCCCACTCACTAGGTTGAATAAGGAGAAAGTAACAGTCAGCTGCCTGTCAGGTGCCAGGATCCGCCACATAATGCATGCACTCAGGTCCCTCAACAACAGGTACAAATATGACTCTGTCATTGTACATGTGGCTGTGAATGACCTGAGATGTACCTCCCGGGACTACATGAAAAGAGAAATGGAGGAGTTCTCGGATTATGTAGCCCAGGCGGGTATGACCCTAGCCCTGAGCAGCATCCTACCATTACCCAGAATGATACCACAGTACAAGCAGAAAATTATTGATTTCAACAATTGGTTAAGTTTCTGGTGTCATTCTAAGGGGATCCATTATCTGTTTGCCTGGGATGACATGATTGACAGACCTCAATGCTTTGTCAGAGATGGCCTGCGTCTGTCATCTGTGGGCTTCCAGATACTGGCCAAGGCTCTTGCCACCCCTATAGTGCCTTTTTAAGGTGGTGTTCAAAAGACCAAATTACCACCATAACAGCAACAAACAAATGCAGTCTGAAGGTCATGCTGCTCAATGCTAGAAGCCTAAATTTCAAAATGCATTCACTCAAAGCACTCCTTAAAATGGAGAACATCGACATTTGTGCTGTAACAGAGACCTGGTTCAAGGCAACAGAAAGCACTCCTGCACTACCAGGCTATAACTCATTCCACACCTCTTGGCCCCAAAACTTGGACCGAAGCTCCAAAGGCGGTGGTGTTTCCATATTCATATAGAATGTGCACACCTCCAGACAGGCAGCCCAATATAACGCATCAGAGATACTTCAGGTGCAGTTAACATTGGGTAAGGCAGAGATGCAGGTTTAGCCTGCTATAGGTCTCCAACCATGTCCCAAGACTGACATTCCACGTTCCTAAGCACCCTGGAGAATATTAGGGTCGAACCTAATGCTCTCATACTGGATGACTTCAACTACCCCTCCATTAACTGGAAAAAACTACTCATGTACCAATACACTTGCCCACTGTTTCCTGGAATTCATTAATTCCAATGCCCTGGAACAGCTCATTCTTAACCCCACTAGAGGTAGCAACATCCTTGACCTGGTCATTACTAACATGGATGACCATTGCTCTACACCACTAGTCAACTCCTCCCTGGTTAGATCCGACCACAAACTAATCATCTTGGAAATCCATATCCCTCCCACCCCCTCCCCAAAGGTAACCACCATGAAAAACTTCTCCAAAGCTAACTTTGGGCTCCTAAAAACAGAGGTAGCTAACATTACATCACCCATGCAAATGGAGAATAGTTGCATGACCGCCAAATCATACACCAATGCACTGTACGAACACATACACAAATGCATTGATCTCACCATACCCAATAGAACCAAGCCGCTCTACTCAAACAATAGGAATCCAATCTGATGGTCCCCTGCCATAAACAAACTTTACAACAGAAGGATGAAACTGATGTGGAATAAGGTGAAGTCCCAAGACTGCAAAAAACTCCCTTATCTGCCTCAACAAAAAGATGAGATCCCTCATCAAATCCTCTAAAGCTAGCTATGAAAACAGAATTGCAGCAGATAGTAAAGACAACCACAAGGCCTTCTATAGTTATGTACCCAGATTTGCTCTGAGCTACTGCACAGTGGTACCTCCTATAGTGAGCCAATAGATATTGCCAATATACTGGCCAACAGATTCAGTGCCAACTTTACCCCTCTCTCCCCTCCCAAAGGACCTATCACATTAACAGTAGATTGCCAGGCACCCAACATTACTGATGCACAGGTTAAAACAGCACTGTCCAAGGCCAAGGTCTGATCCAGGTGGGTCTTTCTGTGCCACTCAATGTATGTTTAGGGCCTTCTTGGAGATGCAGGCACATTCCAATAGGGTCTTCAAGGAAATGCTTAGGGTTGTAGATGTGGCACTGGCTAACATGCTTGACTGCCTTCACCGTGTTGCCAATTCAATGGATTAGATGAATGACATGTCAGAAGGGGTGGTGTCTGCGATGGAACATGCTGGTAGGGGGATGGTATCCATGTGGGTGTAGGTCAGCCACATCTGATGTTAGCCAATGTGCCCATGCCCAATTATGTTCCTGTAGTGGCACTACTTCCATTGCTCCATCAGTGGTTAAGGTGTCCACACCCAGATATGTCAGGCCATGAGGTTGTGGTCCTGAGCATACACATGAGAAGAGCGTATCCAGCAGACATCAGTCACATTTGAGTAGCAATAGTGCATCTGACTGTGGGTGTGGATGTGCCAGTGCCACTCCTGGCAGAGCCAGTTCTCGTGTTCAGATATGATGACGATAAAATGCCACCTCTCCCACGCATGGCTCATACATGTTTGACATAGCAAGATGTAGAACTAGCATAGAACTTATTTGTGTTCTTGCAGACACTCACACACCAGTTTCACCTGGAGTACTGATACAGACACACACACAACAGTTACATGGTTCAGTTGTGAAGCTTAGAGCTCATTCTGTCTCAGTGGCCATTTGATACTTTATCCAAATGTCTGACTATTTGTCTTTCTTACTCACATGCACTCACTTACCTTTGGTGTCAGCCTAGGCTTCCTGCCCCCCCCCCCCCACACACACACAGAGCACCCTCAGTACAGGATGATAACTGTGCCATATCCTTACCTTCTATCATCTGGATTCAGGCATACATAAGTTTGGTGTCTAATGCTCATGGTGCATAGCTGACCTAATAGGTTCATAGGTTCATAGGTAGGTACTAGGCTATTGGCCCTAGGGCCTATATAAGCCTAGCCAAAGGTACCCTGGCTTTCACCACCCAAGAAAATTATCTTCCTGTGCCACTGTCGAGCAGAGCCACAGAAGTGATCCCAGGGGTGAATTTCCTATCTCCCATCCAATCATCAAGATTTTTCTTGAACAGTGCTAATGAGGAGCTTTGTTTGATATAGATAGGTAGTTTGTTCCAGAGTATGGGAAGTCTCTGGGACAGGAATCTATCCCTCTATCATGTTCTGTTTATTGTGGTGATGAGGTTTAGGTCCCTAGAGCATGTAGCTCGTAGGGATTGGGATTTCTTTAAGTGGAGCATGTCTAAAAGCTTTGGGTTTGACATAGCTTTGTGTGTTAGGCAGAGATCGCCTCTGAGTAGGCGATATGCAACGGAGTAAAGCTGCAGTTTTTTGAGATGGTCTGCATAGGGCATCTCTTTGAGGCCAGTAATCCTCTTTGTGAGGTATTTCTGTGGCCTTTCCAGTTGTTGTAGATGTCTTGTGAGGTACATACCAAAAGGAGCATTGTACTCTATAATGGGTCTAATGAGTGATGAGTAGAGGGGAACAATGACCTCTTTTTTCCTGGATGAAAAACCTTTTGTGATGAGGTGTGCCACATAGAAGGATTTCCTGACTACTGTGGCGATGTGATTATCAAAGGAGAGACTACTGTCCACCTGTGTCCCAAGGTCTCTTATCACACTTTCGGTGTTAAGTAGACTACCGTCTATGTGGTAGTTCATGGGTACTGAGTTTTTACCAAAAGGAATGACAATGCACTTTTTGGCATTAAGCTTGAGGCCATGGCTTTGACACCAGGCATCTGTCTCAGCAAGGCCCTTTTGTAGGATGTCCACATCTTTTGGAGTTTTGATTATGGCTCCTAGTTTGCAGTCATCTGCGAACTTCATTAGCCAAAGACCTTCTGTGTTGGCCTGTACTTCAGAGAAGTAGATACCAAACAGGAGAGGACCCAGGACTGAACCCTGTGGTAATCCACTTGTCACTGGTCTGAAGCTGGATTGGAGTCTGCTACTTTCACAGTGTGGGTTCTGTCAGTGAGCCAGTTGGCAACCCATCTTGTGACATAGGGATTTATACCTAGTTACTGAGTTTATCTATAATTCCAGAGTGGGGGATGGTGTCAAAAGCCTTGGCGAGATCTAGATAGGCCGTGTGAACCACCTTACCCTCATCTACGGCTTTGGTGACTGCTTCAAAGAAGTCTATCAGGTTTAGGAGACATGATCTGCCTTTTACAAACCCAAACTGGGTGGGGTCCTGAGTTTGGGGATTACCAATGTCATTGTTTATAAGTTCCATGATGATACGCTCCATAGCCTTGCAGACCAGGCTTGTTAGGCTAATTGGGCAGTAGTTTCCAGGGTCTGTGGTGGCTCCCCCTTTGTGGAGTGGGATAACTGTCACTGTGCGCCATTCAGTGGGCACATAGCCCGAGGTGAGGCTATGATTGAACATGGTAGTTATGTGGGGTGCCAGTTCGTTCTGTAGTCCATGTAGAACACAGCCTAGGATGTCGTCAGGTCCCATGGATGCTGTGTTCTTGGCTTTGGATAGTGTGTTTTTTACCTGTGCAGCCGTGATTACTGGAACTTTGCATTCTTCTGGTATAGAGATGGGTCCTTTAGGGGATGACAGAGGGGTAAAGTTAGCACTGAACCTATCTGCCAGGATGTTGGCAATATCCATTGGTTCTGTATATTTAGTGCCATTGTGCTGTAACTCAGAGCAGATCTGAGTGTTGCCATTGAGATTCTTGACATAGCTATAGAATGCTTTGTGGTTGTCTTTAGAGTCAGTGGTGATTTTGTTTTCATAACTAGCTTTGGAGGATTTTATGAGGGATCTCAGCTTCTTACTGAAGCTGACCAGGGGGTTTCTCCAATCTTGGGATTTTACTCTTTTTTGCAACAGTTTCTTTCTTCTGTTGTAGAGTTTGTTTATGGCAGGGGATCACCAGATGGCTTCCTTTTTTTGGAGGATAGCATCTTGGTTCTGTTAGGGATTGCACGATCCATGCACTCATGTAAGTGCTTATAAAGTGCATTTGTGTAGGATTCAGCAGTCATACCTCTATTGTCCGTCAGCATGGGTGTCGTGAAGTTTGCCACTTCTGTCTTAAGAAGCGTGAAGATGGCTTTGGAGACATTTTTTACTGTGGTTTCCCTAATGGGGGGTGGGAGAGGAATGTGGATGTCTAGGGTGATTAGCTTATGGTTGGATCTGACCAAAGAGGAACTGACCTCTGGTGTGGAGCACCGGTTGCCCATGTTGGTAATAACCAGGTCTAGGATATTGCTGCCCCTGGTGGGAGTGTGGATAAGTTGATCCATGGCATTGGAATTTATGAATTCCAGAAAATGTTGAGCGCAAGAGTTGGTACACGAGTAATATTCCCAGTTAATGGTAGGGTAGTTGAAATCGCCCATTATTAGGGTGTTAGGTTGTACCCTAATATTTTCCAGTGTATTAAGAAATGAGGAGTGGGAATCCTGGGGCATGGTGGGGGATCTGTAGCAAGCTATAATTTGGATTGCGGTCTTGCCCAGAGTTAGTTGCACTTGGATAATCTCGGATAATGCTTAGTGTATCTGTGTTTGTGATTTTGTTTTGCTAATTGTACTGCTTTATTACAGGTTTTTGTAATGTGTACATGCCTCCCACACTCTTACACCAACAAAGCTAAACAATACACGGACGTTTTAAATATTTTCATCTTGCAAAGTTAGACAGTTGATAGAATCAATCAGTTTCTGTATCACTATTTTTAAATTTGTCTGAAACTGAAATGCATGTCATTAATTTCAAACTTCTCTCTTTGATGATTTGCCAGTACAAAAGTGTGAGGCCAAACTGATGACAGTTGGTGACCATCAGTACTTTTGGGAGGTATGAATGTGTGAATCTTTGATGCCTTAGACCTATTACTTGATATTGGACATATATATTCACATAAGTCACTGCTGTCTTATATTGAAGTCTTTGCATTAAAAATCACCCAGTGTTTACTTGCTTACATTACCAAGTAACAGTATGCAAGGATATGGCATATGTCATTGGTACCTACTATACCGAGCCAATAGATATTGCCAATATACTGGCCAACAGAATAAGTGTCAACTTTACCCCTCCCCCCACCAAGGGACCAGTCACAATACCAGTAGATTGTCAGGCACCCAGTATTACTGCTGCACAGGTTAAAACAGCACTGTCCAAGGCCAAGAATACAGCTTCTATGGGACCTGACAATATCCCTGGCTGTGTTCTACATGAACTACAGAGTGAACTGGCACCTCACCTGTGTGCCTTGTTTAAACACTGCCTCACCTCAGGCTTTGTCCCTACCAAATGGCACACTGCTACAGTTATCTCACTCTACAAAGGAGGAGCGACTACAGACCCTGGGAACTCTCGCCCTATTAGCCTGACGAGTTTGATATGGAAATCTATGAAATGCATTATCATGGACCTAATAAACAAGGATATAGGGAATCTCCAAACTCTGGATCCCACACAGTTAAGTTTTGTGAAGGGTAGATCATGCCTGCTCAACTTAGTTGACTTCTTTGAGTCAGTCACCAGAGCTGTGGATGAAGGCAAAGTGGTTCATACAGCCTACCTTGATCTGGCCAAGGCCTTTGATACCATTCCCCACTCAGGTATCAAAGAAAAACTCACTAAGCTAGGCATCAACCCCTACATCACAAGGTGGGTTGCAAACTGGCTGACAGGTAGAACCCACAGTGTGAACGTAGCTGACTCCAAGTCAGACTGCTGACCAGTCACGTGTGGAGTCCCACAGGGTTCAGTCCTGGGTCCTCTCCTGTTTAGTATCTGCTCCTCTGAAGTCCAGGCCAACATGAAGGGAATCTGGCTGACAAAGTTCTCAGATGATTGCAAGTTGGGCGCTATTATTAACTCCCATGTTGACATCCTACAAAAAGGCCTCACTGAGACCAACGACTGGTGTCAGAACCATGGCCTTAAGCTCAATGCCAAAACATGTGTCAACATCCCCTTTGGGAAAAACACGGTTCCCATGAATTACCACATCGATGGTAGTCCACTGAACACAAAAGGCGTTATAAGAAATCTGGGAACACCGGTTGACAGTGACCTCTCTTTTGACCACCACATTGTCACTGTGGTCTGAAAGTCTTTCTTTGTGGCACATCTCATTACTAAGGATTTTGCATCCAGGAAGAAAGAGGTCATTGTCTCCCTCTGCTCTTCCCTCATTAGGCCATTCATTGAGTGCAATGCCCCATTTGGCATGTACATCACTAAACACCTGCAACAACTGGAGAGGCTGCAAAAGTACCTCACAAAGAGGATCCTAGGCCTTAAATATTTGTCCTATATGGACAGAGAAAAAAAAACTCCAACTATTCTCTGTCTCATATCGCCTACTTAGAGGCAATCTCTGCTTGACATACAAAGCCATGTCTGACCCAGCTCTGTTAGAAATGCTACATCTAAACAAATCCCAATCCCTCCACATCACACGCTCCAGAGACCTCAACCTCATTACCACATTCAACAGAGCATGCTGAAGGGACAGGTTCATAACCCAGAGACTGCCCATTCTATGAAATAAACTTCCCATAAATGTCAAGCAGTGCACCTCAATGACCCTCTTCAAGAGAAATCTTGATGAGTGGATGGGAAATAGGAAATTCACCCCAGGGATCACTCCAGTGGCTTTACTTGACAGAGGCACTGGGAACTAAGGTCGGATGGCATGATGCCAGGGTAATCCTATGGGCTAGGCTTGTAAAGGCCCCAGGGACATTAGCCTAGTACACACCTATGAACCTATTAACCTATTTGTATTATTACACAGTTTTTTAATATTACAGGTTCAACACTTACCTTGTAAACCCAGCAGTTGTTACAGTTTTAGCTAGGGCTGACTCTGTCTGATACTAGGAGTACACAACCATTACATGGGCAAGTAAAGGTTTTGAGCATTGCCTGGCATCAACGTTACTATATGTATGTGTAGGATGAAGGTTTTAGCCCCTTAGGTGATGAGAGAGTGTGCTTTGCATTGCCTCTTAGGCAGTGTGAGGGCATATTGAGTATGCCTACATCTGCCTACACCCACAGTAACTGCTGGTTCCCACTCTGACTCCTCACCCGCATGTGGCTGTCGTGACCTTGCCAGTGGTGGAGGGACGTGTGCTCCTTCCCCTTATTGAGCCTGATGAAGCTGTTTTCCCAGGCTGATTTTATGAAGTATGGCACAGATAGTGAAATTTCAGTACATATACATGGATTGTACTGCAGGGCTCCCCCAGATGTATCTAACCACCAGAACTATGATTTCAGCAGCCCAAGCACATGCTCTATGATATTTCTTGTTTGAGAGTGTGCCTCATTATAACATTCTTCATTTGGTGTGTGTGCATTTCTGATGGGTGTCATCAGCCACAGTTCCAGTGCATAACCTGTATTCCCCAGTATCACCCCTAGTCAACATGTGATACAGTTG
Organism: Protopterus annectens; assembly: GCF_019279795.1. NCBI lineage: Eukaryota > Metazoa > Chordata > Ceratodontiformes > Protopteridae > Protopterus > Protopterus annectens. Next base: position 1,407,661,879 of record NC_056731.1, on the reverse strand, counting down.
GGAGTTGTGGCCGATTTTGGAGTCATGTTAACTGCCTGGGTTGCCAGCACATGCACAGAACATGACTCTCTTAACATTACTCATGACTTGGCAGTTGGAGTGAAAGCCCTTTCTATTTATGTAGACCCTTCCCAGTCTCACTGGTGGTTCTTTGTTTTATAAATGTGTACAGTCTATAGCACCCAGTACTTCCGGGTAGTGTGCTACATGGTAGGACTCCTGCATATTTGTGGCCCTATCCTCAGGTGTATGGGGAAAATATATGTATTCACTGGCATGTTGGAGCACAGAATTCAGGACATGATGGAGGATTCTGGATGCAGATGCCTGTGAGACCACCACCATGTCCACTGGTGGTCTCTGAAAGGTTCCTGTAGCTAAAATTCTAAGTGCTACATATAGGTATGTTTCCACAGGTATTGGTTCCCCTCAATTTGCCCTTGGCATGAGTTGAGGATGGCAGAGGTTGCACAGTTTCTGTAGTGTGGCTCTATCCACCCTGTAGCGCTCTATAATTTCCACCTCATGTAGATTGTGATAAGTTAAACAGGGTCTAAAAACTATTCTCCTTCTTGGCAATGATCTGTTAGCAGGAGCATAGATTTTAGCCTGTTCACATACACATGAATTAAAGCTACAGCAGCCCCTAACATTCTTTATGTGTAGACTCCTTTCCATGCTTGTATTCCAATAGCTTTTGGAATTTGTAGAGAAAACCAGCACTGTGTCTACACAGTTGCTTCATAGCTTCTTGAATAGCGCCTTCATCTTGGATTGGTTGATTAATATACAATTCAGCTGCCTATGCTGTAATTAGCATACCATGGTGTTTACTGTGTTTGCACAACTCTACACTCCATGTAGAGCTGCTTACTGAATCCAAAATGGTACAATATCATGTGAGCATCTCACCATGACATGCACATGGTCTTAGCAGACCATATAGGCTTTATTGAATCTGTCCCAATGTATTTTTTCTTTTCAAAAATGCATATCACCACTTCAAAAAAGGGTGTATAATTTGTTACAAAATAAACGTCTTCTCATTTATTAATTTCCTTCATTTCACAGACTATCCCATTCTCAATGAGCTTTACTTTCTTAATAACAAATATAATTAATGGAGGTTGTCATTCAGAGAGTTTGTTTTCCACTCCTTCCAGGCTTCATCTCACTGTTTAAGTACAACTTCAATACCAGAGGTGAGGCATGGGCATTTGTAGTCTCTCAGAGAGTTATTCATAGTCAATTATGCATGTGTGCAGCTCTCACTTACAGAAGTTCCAGACACATTCAAACAGTATAATTTGTAATGCACTGCTGCACATTTGGAAGTGTCCAAAAGTCACAGAAAAAGTTGTATGGAAATTAGTTCATACTGAGGAAATTAAATGAAGAAATTATATGCAGAGCATGTGGTGAGGAGATGCTGATGGTGCACCCTTCCTGACACTTGTGATTCAGAGTCACAGAATTCTACACATGTGCATTGTGCATGTAGCTTGTTTGAAAGGCAAGCACTGCCATTTCATATCACTTTGCAGTTAACAAGGATACCTGGGATAACAGTACATCCTTCAATTTCACTGTTTGAAATGTCTGTTGCTGCAGCACTACAATGCACTGTACTTAGCAGCACTCATCAGCCAATGTGAAGGTGATACTTGAAAAGGTTAGTCATTACAGGTTGAGGAGCTGGAGTTTCTTCCCAGCTTTCAGTAGGATAGGGACGTAATAAGGGTTTTGGTGAACTTGTATGGCCCACAATGTAGAATCTGCAGGACATCTGGCCTTTCTATCCCTGTAGATACCAAGGTGTGTTGAGATGTCACTATACTTGCCAGTGAAACCCGTCTGAGAAAGACTGGGGCACATTGGGTATCACACAGGTTTTGATCCTGAGGATACTGCAGCCGTTCCTTGATGTTACTCTAGCCCATGAGGATGAGCATATATATTTTGCACAGTAACCACAAGTCAGAGCTAATACCATGCTTAATTTCTACAATCTGGCATATGGTGCTTGGTACATTAGTTTGCACACATGGGACTTTTAGGGCACCATCCTGTCAGTGGGCGGGGTGTTGAAGGTACTGAAGTAGGAAAGGCTACTATTCCATTAACTGCCATGTAGTGTGTATGATACAGATGGTTGTATCATTTACACCTCAGCCCATAATGCTGATAGTGCCCATGGTGCCAACATTTGGCACAGCAGATTACTGCACTGCTACTTTCTGTGTAGTAGGATATCCCACGTAGACCTTGATTGTAAGTGCAACATGAATCACAAAATACCCAATAGGTACTTGCATAAACAATGAGAAAGGTGTAAAACTTATTCACCCATTCATGTGCCCTTTCCCTATTATGTTTTTCATTTGATGCAGGCTACACACCCAAACCTTGGCTTATGATACCAATTCAGAAATTAGAGGAAACTGTGGAGGAATGCGACAGCAATGTCTTGTCATAGACCAGCATAGTCATCAAGTGACCTACTTAAAGCCTGTTTCCATTGTCTGGATGAGACCTGGAGGGTTCCTCAGTATGACCCTGTTATCACACACAGAATGCTTAAAACCTGTTGCATTCTATACCATATGATTCTGTTTCTGTCTGGTACACGAATGTCACAACCACTGCCAGCAGAACCCCAACCTGTTTTACACTTCAATCTTATTTACCACTTGTTACTTGTAGCAATGAAAATTGTGATGGCAGCCAGCTGATAACAAAAGCAGTACGACACACTCTCACAAAGGCTCATGTATGCTATGCAGCAGCACAGGCAATGTGGTAACATCTAGTCTGCAACCATGAACCTTGACAATCACTACATGACAGTGTAAAGTCACAAGCATAAAATGTGTTGCATGCAGAATAAACAGCAGGATATGCTGTACACTCTGCCCCAGAAATTACCCAACACATCACACACAAATGTGCAGCTGATATAGTCATAGCCATCATAATTTTCACAGAAGCCCTTAGAGACAAAAGTGCTGGTCACATGTGCAAATATTGGTGAGGGTGGAGACTGGACTCTGGGTTGTATTCTGAAACAGGGCATGCTTGACAACATAGTTAAGCTTTCATGCACAAGTACCTTTGTTACAAATGTGAGGATTTGTGGCTTTGTTTATTTCTTTGCATCCTATATCTGCATGCAGAGGGAATGTAGGAACAGTATGATTTAACTTGTTATCACTGTGTATCACTGTGTATAAGTGTTGTAATCCCACTTGTATATAAATGTTTTAATCCCAGCGTTAAGTATGTATTCTTTTTTTTCTATTTCTCATAGGTAAGCATATTTTTCCTCTACATGATTTTGATGAAGTTTATGCATGTTGTTTTGACTGTTTTATAATTGTTATACTTCAATATTGGTGAAAGTGGTAGGAGGGGTGTTGCAGCTTGTAGGAGGTGTGGACTAGGCTTATCTGGGCTGTGTCATATATGATTCCCCCTAATAATAGGGCTTAGAAAGGTCCTCAGGAATATGAATAAGTGCTGTCATGAGAGCTTGCCACTGAGTTGCTGCAATGTGATCTAGATTTATTTATTTATTTGACAATTGTTAACCGGGGTTGTCCAACTGGGCATAGCCCATTTTCAGTGGAGGCCCGGGGAGAAAAATCTCCAAATAGAATTAAGCAAAAATATTTAACAGTAGAAATGCATAAAGTATTTACAATAATATTACAATATAACAGTAAATATAGAATGTTACAGGTCATGTCAAATATTTACAATAAAAGACAAGGTAAGAAGAAAAAGAAATTACAAGAAAAAGACATGCAAAAAGTAGTAAGAGTAAGAAAAATACTAGAAGAAGGCAAGATTAGGGAACAGAAACGAAAGAAGAAGAAGAAGGAACAAAGTCTAAGCTGGAGTATAGCAAAAGGAAAGAAGGAGAAAGAAGAAGAAGGAGTCCTATTAAGGGGAGGGATTCATGTTGGATGATTGCATGACACTGCTGAGATCCTTGCTAGTGACTGGACAGTACTACATGAGTGGGACTTGAACTCTGAGGTCCTTCCACATGATGTGGATGTCCACTAATATCCAATATGCTGACTTGTTGGAGTTTCCACATCTGTGAATGAGAGAGACATGACTAGGACATCCATGTTACATATCCAGCACAGTCTCCATGCATGTGGCCCTGACCACTGCTTCACTCAGCTGTGTCTGCCAAGTCTGTCTGGTAAGTCCTCATAGATGTCTGGATATAAGATGACATAAATGTTGTGTGACTAACCAAGTTCCAAAGGAGAATCATCATGGCATTGGCCCTGACTTCCACCGTTCCTATATATATTGATGACTATCTTCATGTTTACCATTCAACACTTACCATCTTTACTTGACTCTCAGTAGAAATACACTGTCTGGACAATGTCAACACACATTTGCTGTTGTGCAGATGATGTGTTTCAAGAGCTTACTGTGATCATTGACTTTGTGTGGTACTCCTGTGGACAGCCTGTGCAGTGGATATTCCAACCTCTGATAGTGTCTTGTCCTCCTCCAAAGGTTCCACATGTGGATCTGAAACATAAAGAGAGAACGAGCTTTCTGGGGGATTCCACTACATCTGGTAAAGGCTTGTGCCCATGGTGCATTATCTGTAACCCAGCATCACCCATGTTGGAATCATCAACCTGCTGTGACAGGGAAAATCAATATGTGGACAGACCTGGCAGATCATCCACACCTGGAAAGAGGGATAATCAAGTCTGGACATCAGTGCTGCCTCAAGTGTGATGATTGGCAGAGGGAGTATCTGTACCAGTTAGCTGAACCAGAAGGCTTCATACACTGAACTACCAGAGACCTCTCCATCAACATGAGGAACTATCTGCCCTGATACCTAAGACGTGGCTCTAATTTATAGTGTCCGACTTTACTATCCTCTCTTTTTCAACCAAACCAAATAAAATGGAGACATTCTTATTAAGGCTTATTAGGGCTGCTGGTTCAGTGGGTTTATTCACATGCCAATGCCATTGATATCAAGTTATGAGCCACATCTTACAGTACATTCTCATGATATTAGTACAAGGCTACCCTTAAAGATGATTTTTTCATCTGTGTACATCTTACACATCTGTGCAAGATTTGTCTAGTAGACTTTTCTCTGACTTGCACAGTTATGGCTCTGCACATTTCAGCTGAGTGCATCTTTATAGGCTGCACACATTTGAAAATGACTGCAAATGTGAACATACCACATTTAGATTCTACATAGCACAAATGTTCACATATTTCAATTAAACAATTGTGCAGTTTCTATCAATGAATATCACTCTTAGTTGTCCAGTTATAAATCTAAGTGCTATATCAAAAGAAAAAAAACTTGTACTTAAATAGTATCAAATTAACTAATTAATTAATTAACATAAAACAATCCATAAAACTGAGCCATAATGATCTTAAATCAAACAATAAAATACTGAAAAGAGTCTTTTCAAAACGCTTTGCTTCTTTTTTAAAAGTGGTTTTATACTAATAGCCATATTTAAACCTGTCTTTTAATTAGCATTCAAATGTGTGACCCATTTATATACTGCAAACTCAGTGCCTAATGTCACATCACCATACCTTACACTAGGCACAGTCTTTTGAATAATGCTAAACTTAAAGATATGATTATTTCCCATCTCATTAACTTGTTTTGCCAATGTATTTGTAGATACATTTCGTTTTTTATCACATAAATGCTCAGTAATCCATTCCTTTAATTTTCTATTACTTTTACCTACATAGAAACTCTTATATGTATTGCATACTGTCTGATACAACATATCTTTTCTTTATTACCAGCAGCAACAGCATCAAATTCAAGGGACTTATCTCTCACCGGATGTATAAATATTACTTGGCTCAAAATATATTGCCAAAAAGAACAATTCTAACATGGATATTGTGACATCTGGCCAATATCCCACTGGACTTCCAACAATAATGTGACATCCCCCACTTAAAACCCAGGTCAGTAATTAAGGAGCCTCAATCCTCACTACTGACACTAATGTGGGAGCATCATGGAAAACACCAGAACACAGAGCACACAAAGGTAAAATTCCACACTTTCCCTTAAGAACACAATTGGAACACACTCTGTTTTCCTGGGACTGGACTATATACCTCTGTCCACCCCAGATGTAATCCCTTATCATACACTTCAGAGCGTGTTCCAGTTTAAGACTTCTGACTCACACACAAAATAAATTTAAATCTCACACACACTCAAACACTTATTGAAAGCCTGACACAGATTTCCAGCTATGTCACCTCCCCAATACAAATGGTGAACACTGCCATCAGAGTCAGACAGGTCTACATGCCGTTCAAAGGGTGATGAGTTATTAAAAATGAAATATCAAAATAAATTATAGCTATGACCAGAAACAACCAGGCATTTGAGGTGACCTGGGGAGCATCAAACATGTATAAGACTCTCTAATCTCTAACAAACACATTTGATTGTTCAGCTACAATGTAAGGAAATGAAAAAAAAAACATTTAATAATAAGTAAAATGATTGCAAGAATCTAAATCAATAACTTTCAATAAATACCAGAATTCAATCACCAGGAATATAAAATTAAACTGTAGGATAGAAGTCCATCGTTTTTGAAAAGCTGTATCTAAATAACTAAACGTTCCTAATCTTACTGGAAAATACTGTCCCTGACCTAGTCTAAAACATAACAGCAATGCAAAGGCAGGTATACAGTTTTTGGTGAGTCTTTTTTCTTGGGTAGCCACTGCACAGCACTGTAACTTACTGTAACTCTCAACTAACTGCTGCTTTTCACAAACTGACCAGCAACTGACTTCAGCAGTCTCTTTTATATAGTCCAGGTTAACAGTCTCAACTCTCTTATTTTAAAAATAACAGTCAACTGTTTAAAAAAAAAGTTATTTTTTCTTGTCAATCAACTCTTCAGATAATCTTGGTCGGAGTCTATGGCAAAGATATACCACTGGGTACTCTTCTCCTTCTGCAGAAACTTGGCTAAGTACAGCCCTCACCCTATAATTTGAAGCATCTACCTGTACAATACATTCTTTATTGTAATCCGGGCTGGCTAACACAGGGGGCCTCCCAAAATCTCCTTAAGTTTATGGAATGCCTCTTCACAATCTGTGGTCCACACTACCTTGTCCAGTTTTTTCTTCCTAGTTGGGCCAGTTAGGGGGTGCAGCTATGGCACTGTAATTGGGCACAAATTCCTATAGTACCCCACTGCCCCTAACAATGCTCTCACTTGTTTCTTAGTAACAGGAACTGGCCACTATTTAATAGATCCCACCTTGACAGGTTTTGGGTTAATTTTACCACTTCCCACTCTGTGTCCTGCCATACCCGCTTGACACTTACTGGATTTAATGGTTAATCCTGCCCTACTTAATCTATCCAAGACCTCCCTAATATGTTGATCTGAAAATGCCAGTGGCATAGTTTTCAATGTAGAGTTCAACCTGTCTACAAGACCATTAGTCTGGGGATAGTAGAAGATGGTCTTTAGATGTTTGATGCCACAACACTTCCACAGAAAAGTCAGCAGGTCTGACATGAGGTTGACACCTTGGTCAGTTAGTATTTCCCATGGAAAACCTACTCTGTTGAAAATTTCTAGTAAAGCATTTGCCACTTTCTATGCCTCAATACATAACAGAGCCACCACCTCAGGACATCTTGTAGCATAGTCTTCTACCAACAAGATGTATTTATTTTCTTTAGAACTTGGAGTACTCAGAGGTCCCACAGTATCCAGGCCACACTCTGAAATGGCTCTTCAATAACAGGCAAAGGAATTAATAGAGCCTTAGCCATTTCCCCTGCTTGACCAACTTTTTGGCACTGTTCACAAATCCTACAATATCCTACCACATCCCTTGCAATCCCAGGCCAATAGAAAGTTTGCATAATACATCTCTTAGGATGTCTTATGCCCATATGACCTGAGAAAGGAATAACGTGCTATGGCTAAAAGTGGCAGTTGGTAAATTCTAGGCACTACCAACTGCCATATTACTTCACCTTCTATCCCAACTCCAGGTGTCCACACTCTATACAACAAACCATTGTTCCAGTGTATAGACTCCCCTATTCCTTGAGCCTCAGCTGCCTCCTTAACCATCTCCCTCAAGCTTTGTAACATAGGATCCATAGGTTGAGCCTGTCTCAACTGTTTCTTTGTGACTTTCCCCAGGTCCCTTTCTGCTGGAAACTTAGTCACTTCCAACAGTTGTGCCTCTCTGTCATTCTGGGTACCACCATTCACCTCCATCCCCACAGACATGGTGTCCAAGGGAACATCAGTACCCATCAGCAACTGTGGCTCACATTCAGACTTACTGCTATCAGATGCACACCAGTCCCACCTTCAGCTTTGAGATCTTCCTGAATCTCTTCCAGACTACTGAACCTACATGCCTTTCTTCAAGTCTGACTGCTTGTCACTGCATGCACACAAGGTACTGCATCATCAGAGTCATTCTCTAGCAGAACATCTGCAGGAACATCCACAAATACACCTACTTGCTTGCTTCCTCTTCCACCCACTGAGTCAAGATAAACTCTAGCCAAAGGTTTTTGGAATGTGGTCCCTCCCAACACTCTTACTGGAATAGACTGCCCAAGCAAGTACTGCTCTTCTCTAAACACTGCTGGCCTCACAATGGTTATATCCCTCTAAGCACTTACCCATTTACCATCTACTAAGATAGGATATAAATGTTGGTGATAATTTGGCACCCTAGTTGTTTCTAAACAACTTACCACTAGCAGTTTGTCACCCACACTTACTGGCTCCCTCACCTTTTGTTTCTCGCCCTGCCTCAATGGACATTTGGCTGCTATATGTCCCCTCTGGTAACACTTGAAACATCTAATTCCTAACTATGCACTTGGATTAGTAGTTTCCCCTGTTACTGGTCTACTCTGTTGGAATGGTTTCAACTGCTCCCCATCGGTTCCTTATGTCCATGTGCAGCCCTAGGTATCCCTTTCTTATACAGTGGTGCTCTGCCTCAAATCCTCTGCAGAGTTACACTCGTGGTCTGCTAACCAGACTCTTATGTCATCAGTCAAAGTACTGAGGGTTTGTTCCCTCACCAAAAGGTCTGCCAGTCCCTCAAAAGTGGTGACTTGACACCCACTCACCCATCTGTGAAAGTAGGTACATAAGCCAGCAATATAATCATCTACACTTTCACCTACTTGCATCTGTGTTCACAAAACTTTTTTTCTATATGCCTCAGATGTAAGTTTGAAACAGTCAAGCAAGCAACATTTCACTTTGTCATAATTCAAACAATCTACATCATTTAACTTTGTTACAGCCTGAACAGCTTTACCATGGAGTAAGGGAGTCAGGAGCTGAACCCAGAGCACATTTCAACATCATATTGTCTACATACCCTCTCAAAAATATGAATAAAACTATCAAAGTCATCCTCATCCCTGTACTGAGCAAAAAATTTACTGACCTTTAAGGCTTCTGGGGTCTTGCTATTCCTTTCCCATTATGTCTATGAGCCTCTTAAAGGTTTTAAAGATCCATTTCATGCTGGCACTGTCTCTTGTTGTCTTCAACTACTAAACATCTCAGTCTTTCTTCAGTTTCCAGCCATTTAGTCTTCAGTTCACACTGGCACTGCTTCGCATCAGCCTCCAAACATTGAGTCTCCAGGCACAGTATCACATTGTCCTCGGTTTCTAAATGCCTCAGCCTCTCTGCTGATTCTAGTTCAAGACATTTGGTTTCCAATTCATGTTGACACTGTCTCACCTCAGCCACCAGATGTTGGGTCTCCAGGCACAGTTTCTCCTTAGTCTCCAGTCATTTGGCTTCCAGGTGAAGTCTATCTAACTCCAAATGGATTTTCAGATCCTCCGAAGAAAAGGTGAACTGTCCTGTCTTGGCACGCTGCACATCACCAACACCAAACTGGATATCCTACGAACAGCTGGTCTGAGCTGTGGCTGCAACCAAGGCTGAAATCATTGCTTCCTTGGTCAGGTTGGCATCCACCAATCCACTAGCTTCAAACTCCTTAGACAACTGGATCTTTGGCAGCTTGTTAAAATCCTCTACTGACATCCTTGCCTGCTACCCCTGACTATCTAACTAAAAAATAAATAAAACTGTAGTGGATTGCAATTCTGAATGTTTACCTTGTGGCTTTCAAGAGTGCACACCTTAATGACAACTACCCACAGGCTACTGAAATCAAATTAAAAATCTCACTAAGCTACCACCAAATAAATGTGATGTCTGGCCAATATCCCACTGGACTGCCAAAATAATGGGCCGGATTCACAAAACCTCCGTGTAAGAGTTAATATGTCTTACACGGAGGCTGCAGTCTAATGGTATGACATCAGCATGCCATGCATATTCATGAGGGCTTGCTGAATCATACCCTAGGCTAACATGGTACGTGTAGGAAAGTAGGGGGCGTGTCCGAATGCCGAGTTCTGCAAAGGGACCCCAGAAGAGTCCTGAAAGTAAACACCCACGAGCGAGTCCGCGGAAATGTCAAGGAACACAACACCACACATGCCCTCACAGACTATAAACCCAACTGTAATGTAAAATGTAAAAATAGCAGTTTAATTTTTTTTTTTATATTTTCCAAAATGTTTGCCCGTAGTTGTGCTCATTTGCGCGGGTATGCCCTCCGCTCAGCCACAGTTAGCAGACATTGAAAAGCATATAAGATCTAAATATGCAAATTAAGCCAAGTAGCAATAGCGTAGCGGTAGAGACGTTGGCCAAAGAGGAGGTAGTCACGGTTCGAGACCCCACAACATCATTTTCCATTTTTATTTAAATAAGCATGAAACAATCCCCTGACATATATATACATACATATAGATATATATATATATATATATATATATATATATATATATATATATATATATAAAACTATAATTTAAGTAAAATGTAATTAAATGGGCCATGTATTTTTGAAGAAATCCAACATAATAAAATATAAGAAAAGGATCATAATTGCCCATAGCTTAGCAAGGCTTTAGCAAGCTGAATATGGGTGCCCGTAGGTGATCAGAGCTTTAACAAGCTTAATATGAGTGCCCATAGGTGAGCAGCGCTTTAACAAGCTTAATATGAGTGCCCGCAGGTGAGCAGCGGTTTAACAGGTTTAATATGAGTGCCCGGAGTTGAGCAGCGCTTTAACATGCTTAAAATGAGTGCCCATAGTTCAGCAGTGCTTTACCCAGCATAATATGAGTGCTCATAGCTAAATAACGCGTTACCCAGCATAAGCCGTTTGCGCGAAGCTGCACAGCACGCCAACCAGCTTACCGTCGGGCAACATTGGGCAAGCTGTATCAAAGCCTCCTTTACACAGACACACCTCCTAGCCTGTCTAGACAGTAGTAAAATAAAAAAAGCAATACCCAGGGTCGAACCTGGAATACTGTGCACCATAGTCAAAGTACTGAACCACTAAGCCATGACAGTTGTACTGAGAAATGCAGTATTAGCATATATATAGGAATGAATGGAAATAGAAGCATGACAAAGCAGGTTTTTTTAAATTGATAAATATCCAAAATGGCCAATCACAGATAAGTGCGGGAAAACTGGCATATATAAGCCCTATAGGCAGGAATACACAGCATAACTGATTGTGGTACGCATTTGCAGTCAGGATGGCAGGTGCAGGAGAGGGAAATTGCTTTAGAGCACAAAGGTGGGGTGTTGAGGAGTCAAAATATATGGTTTGGCTCCTAGTCCATGATCATGAAGCACAACTCATGCAGGGCCAGGTTCACTGGGGTGCGTACAAGGCAGAGGCATGGAACTGGTTGGCACATGATCTCACCAGTGCCACAGGCATTCCGAGGACTGGTGAACAGGTCTGTCACCACCATGCGGACCTGAAGCGATGGAAGGAGGACCAACTGAACCGTTGGATCCAGGAGGCCCGCCAAATGCCCAATGCCCCACTACTGAGTAAGTATCCATGTAATTAAGTATGTAAGAAATGCTATCCTAGCCTATAGTATGGAGACGTATGTTCCAATATTACTTCCTTTATATTACAGCTGCAGGTGTTCGTTCCGTGAATCAGCGAGCTTATGGTGATAGGCTGATGAGGTTGCGCCACCAGGCAGGTTAGTAATTATTTAGCTGGTATTGTCATATAATATAAGTGAGACAGATTGTAAAAGAGTTCAGTGTTGTAACCCACTAATAAAGGTCAAATAAGCCAAGAAGAAGGATTCTGCTAGTATTGTAAGATTAGATAAGTGATGCAGCCTGGAAAAGAGTGTAATGCAATCCAGTAATAAAGATTAAACAAGTCTCAAATAGAGTTTCCACCTGTATTGTAATATCAGATAACTGCTGCAGCCAGAAAATGAGTGGTAATTAATCAACAAAGGATAGACAAGTGTCAAATACATCCTTGTAAATTCTGCCATATGAAATAAGTGAGTCAACTGTAAAGGGTTGTTGTAAACTAGTAATAAATGTTAATAAAGCCTAGAACTAAGTACCATTCTGAAATGTAAATATAAAATAATTGAGAGAGTGTGAGAAAGACAGTTTGAAGCTACCAAGAAAGCTGTAATAAGTCTGGAATAAAGGTAGACTGCAGTCACTACATAATGAAATGAATGAGACAGCCACAACCAAAGAGTGTAATGTGTTAAATAAAATACAGAACATGGACTGTGTCCGTCCCACAAACTGGATATGTTGCTGTACCCTTGCATTATGGAAATAGTATGGTTGTATGAAATGCTGAACATCCACAGTTGTCTAGACCCATATAAATCAAATGTAGCAGGATGCTGTACCTGAACACAACCAGATATGAACATATATGAATAAAAATGGAATGTATATTAATGTAGCAGTAACATCCCCATCACCAACATTCCTAAGGTTACATACAGGAAACTGTACTAATACATGTAGGGGATATATATCTGCATCTACTAGGAATGTACAGTATATGTATAGGTAGTTTTAGTTGTTAATGTAAAATTTCTCCACCTTACCCTATTTTTCACAAATGATGCCATTCCATACCAAACCAGGTATGTGTATTCACAATTAATTCCCATGGACATTTGTCCTGTTGGTTCATACATATCTGCATGTACGTTGATTCATGTGCCCCATTCACATATCCAAACCTGATGGCCTGTTGCCACCAATCAACCCTGCATGCTGTTGGAATGTGCACTGTTGTTCTAAATATGCATGTGTTATGCTTGCTGCTCAATGTTCAGAATTCATGGGTGTTTGGTTAATGGGAATACTGATGCATGCTGTTACAACTAATTTTGAATGGTGTTGTTTGTTACTAACCCAAAATGCCATAAAATACTGCTAAACATAGGACAACAGGGAAGGTGGGTTCCAGCGGACCCACCTCTCCCACCTCAGCTGGTGAGTGCACCTGGCACCAGTGCCCAGGCCAGGATCTCCTCCTCTGGTGGCCCTGTGCCACCTTCGGGTGGAAGCACTGCAGGGGATGGGGCTCGTCCCCCCTCTGCAAGCATGGCTGGAGGAGAGCCTCCACTCACCCTCCATAGGGTCCGGTCTGTGGTGCGTAGTGAGATCAGGCGTTCTGTGACTGATCCCCTATGCCAGCCTGAGGCGAGGGTGGCGCAACTCACGGGTGTGCCTGCCCATCCTATCCAGCCCCCAGCACAGCCCCGGCCTGGGCTGTGAAGGCGCAGTGGTAACTGCCTATGGGTGGGGATTTCAGTTCCACTGTTGCCATCTGTGGGCTCACGGGCTTACGATATCCAAACATCCGTCCCTGTCATTTGTGTTTACCCCCCACATGTGTCATACTCCACCCCTGTATGTTTGTCTTGTCTGTTAACCTCCCCAACCTACCTCCCCAAATATACCTACTTCCTGTACCTCACATTCCATCTCACCTGAAAAAAAAATAAAAAAAGGGCACTCTGTTCCCACAAAAAAATTACGCCCCATACATAGCTGCCCAATACGCACACATGTCCACTGGACATGTAAACTGATAATTCTAATTGGCAGTACAACATATTTTGTTGTCCTCACCCTCTCTCAGGGGTGGAAGGTTTCAAATTTCACACCAAATTTCACACATATGCACAGCTGTTGCTGATAAAGAAATGGGCAGCTATGGGCCTTCCCTACATCCTTCCTGCACATCCCAAGCTTGTTTTCCTACTGTCCTACCCTCTTTGTGCCCCCTTTTTCACCACTTTCCTATCTCCCCATTTTCTTTTCTTTAAAAGAAATTAGTGCGGGTATTAGCGGGAGTAAGCACTTTTAAGCAGTAGTCAGCAGGTTTGCGATTGTGTGCGCTTAGCTAAGCGAGTGTGCGTATGTGTAAGCATCGTGCAAACCAGCGCAAACCCGCTTACAACTGCTTAAAAGTGCCTTAGTCACTCTGTATGACAAGGCCTGTAGTCTGCTCATCAGCAAAATAAAATACCCCTGTCAGTCTCGAACCCTGGACCTTGGAAACACTAGTCTGCATGAATTACCACTGAGCCATGGCAAATATACAAGACCTTGGTGCTGAAAGAAATATATCATGAAATACAGGGAGTGAATGTAAAGGGAATATAGGAAAGCCATTACACAAAGCTTGTTCCCTGAATCCTTACTGGCAATTCTTGTGGAATTGAATTTCATTAGTGTGGTAAGAGAAACAGCCATGCTAGGAGGTAATAATGTTACAGTAGCACCTTACAAACCCTACACAGTATCAGAGCAGGTTAAACATCGCCATATTTGAATAGGTATGAGGCCAGACTTCCCAACTGTGATTGATTTACAGGGATGTCCCTGATTTCCAA
>NC_056731.1:1407572016-1407642016 GCF_019279795.1 Protopterus annectens | reverse complement strand
GAACATCCACAAACATGTGTCATCATAGAGGCCGGAGCCACCCAGCATGTTGAAATGGAGTGTGCAGGTAACATACCATATCTGTAGTTGACTGTTCTCTGTACTGGTAGTCTATGCGTGTGTGAGATGTGTACTGTTTGTGTAGCTGTTAACATGCCCATTCTTCTGCAAGATTGATATTCTGAGCATAATCTGTACACCTGTGAAAGCCACCTGTTGTACTACTGTACTTTATCCTACTCACAGTATCAAAGGCACAGTTGTGGCCACTGGCAATCACTCTCATATGTTTGCAGGTCCCTCTGGAGTGACAGCAAGGCAGCCAATCCATGCTGGTGAGTGTGTAATAACAATACTATTGCTAATGACATGTGCATGTCATATGGAGGTGTAGTGTGTGCACATGTAACACACCTACACATAATGCATGCTGTGCATGTTTGCTGTGAGACTATGCATATCCCATTATTCTCCGTGGCTGCCTCACTCACATGCAATACACAGAGCATGACACACATGTGTGGAAACACAGTACTGGACATTGTATAGGCATACCAGATACACATGTATACAACACACACATGTTTGGCATACACACTACACCTTAGCCTGCTACACATGTCCAATTATGACATCTGCTGTATGGCCAGCCTTCAGCATCCCACTTATCTATGCAGCACACATAATATACCTGAGGGGTAGAGGCCTATCATGTCTTTGTGCAACAGTCTGGAACAAATAATGCATTCATGTTAGGCAATGCTCACTACTGGCCACCTTACACACCCATGTAACAAGTGGCTGTGTAATTTTGGATGTAGTCATGTTACTGCACTTCAGGTACAGCATGCTAGCTGCCTGTCTGGCACACATTATTATTGTTGACTGACCACAAGAAGTATGTTGATCATGGCTCATGTTACTACACCACATCCAGTTCCACTGACCACAAAAGTACACAGAGCTGTTATTGCGTAGCATGGTCATGTGTTGTTTGTGTGTGTGTGTGTGTGTGTGTGTGTGTGTGTGTGTGTGTGTGTGTGTGTGTGTGTGTGTGTGCAAATCTATGCACCCACAGCTTGTAACACTTGCACAACATTGTTATGTCCTTGTACACATTGTGTCCAAGGGTGGAGACAATCACTGAACAACTACACACAAGCATCAAGTACACGTATACTGTTATTAACAAGGGCTGTCTACACTTGCACTGCATTTTCCTGTGCAACACATAACCTGCATGCTGACACGTGTGCAGTGATGTTTTTCCTTGTGAAATGGTCACCCACCCTAAAACAGTATTGTGTATGTGTTGGATTGCAGGTGTGTCTGTGTTTGTATCTGCAGTACTGAGGAGTGTGCCTGTGTGCTTGTGTGCCTGTGTGCATGTGTGCAGGTGCACCTCTGTGCATGTGTGCATGTGCACCTGTGTGCATGTGTGCATGTGTGCATTTGTGCCTGTGTGCTAATATCGTGTACACATTTGTAAACTGTGTTTCCTATCTTCCTCTCACAGGTTCTGATGTTGCTCTGGTGGAGTGCAGCAGGGAACCTGACGCCACTGCTGGGGATAGTGCTAATGATGATACATGTGTAATGGCACAGGGAGGTGTGACAGTGTCTGTCGTTGGTCATCCAATTGACAGTACACAGCAGTCAACCCCATCAATGCGTACAGTCATCCTGCTGATACATCCATTGTCACCAATGTCCTTAGCTAAGGGACAGCATACAGTGGGCATTGACCAGGGTAGTGTGGTATCATTGGCACATGCATCCCCTCACAGCAGCCATGGCCAGATTCCTGACATGGTACCACACAGGCAGATGTCCAGGGTTTCTCGTGGGAGCATCCGTGGTCGTACTGTCCCTGTCAGACGTGCCCACAGAGGTCTATCAACCTCAGCTATGTTCCGGGCTGTAATGCAGGCACAGGCACATATGGAATGGTGCACCAGACAGGGTCTGAGGGAGCTTAGAGCACATCGCACCGCTATGAATGACACTATGCGTGATATTGCGTCTGCCATCCGTAACATCAGCGAGGTCATTGATAGACATTGGGGGGACACATTAGATCTGTTCCACAACTACATGTCCAAGAGCCAGGACAGTGCAGGATGGTTGAGGCGTCGACGTGGACGTCTGCCAGCAACATTATCAGCTGCCAGTCATCGTGGACGACAACAAACCCGCAGCCGCTCCCATAATGCCAGTACCAGCCCCAGCAATGCTGGGTCTGTGCTGTCATTAGACCATCCTAGAAGACCACGTGCACATGGCTCTGGACAGTCCCAGTAGGGACATGTGTCCAGTCAACAACCCACTGCTTCTGATGACAGTACCCAGTCTGGCTTAGTACCTGATACTGTCCGTAGCACCCCTGCCAGGCACAGGTACCGTGTCCGTGGCCAGAGACAGTGACCTGTATGACCTGGCAGGTACAGTCTGTGGCTGTCCACAAACAGCCGTATATGGCAGCCACATGGTGGAACTATGTGCATGCATACACACACATAATGCTAACACCTAGGGCTAACACATACACACACACACATCGCAGCAATGTTTCCCCATCTTGTACTGTTGTCCCTCACTAACACACACACACACACATGCATGTCGATTGGATGTGTCAGTGGCAGACTCTGGCAAACCAAGTACACACCCTGTGCATATGATGAAACTGTGCCACCTCCTGCCATCTGTAACATTGATGCTGGAACAGGATAGCATGGTACTGATGCACAGGGTGACTACATAGCACTGTAGTAATATTATCATGTTGTTAACAGTACAGTGTAATGATATTGTTGTGGGTATATTCGAGCATGCATGATGCATTAACTATGTTTGTCATTGCAGTTTTGTATACACCAGTGTTAATTCCCAAAGTGTACTGTCTGCACATGTGCCACATGGCTGTTGTGTGTACCTGTGCCTGCATATGTTGGGGTGTGGACAGTACATGTGTGATGTTTGCATCACCGATTTGCAGGTGAACATTTGTGAACATGGTCAGCATGGAACATGACATGGTTTGACAGTATGCTGTGGGTGATACGGTTTCCACATGTCAATGGTCTGCATTCTGGTAGTATACACAGCTTACATAGCCTGACATTCAGTGGTCATTACATGGTGTCTCCTCAACTGATACACAGACGTAGGAACCTGGTGTCAGTGATATCCCTGCAGTACAACACTATACCAGTAGCCATTGTTACTGAGCCCCGCACATCCCTGGGAACAATACCCTTTGGCATATAGCAGTCTCATGTACATGCCAACACACTATAGATATGTCCATCCATGACTGCAAATACATACAGTGGGCTACAATGCATTCTACACATGACACACCTAACCACCACAAGGGTATCATACAGACAGATACCTGTTGTCCAAGCCATGGTATATTGCTGTAACGCTACTGTGACATTGTCATCGGCATGTAGTTAACATAGTATTCCAACAGTACCATGTAGGTGGTAGCACCCATCATGTAGAATGGGTAATGGTGTGTACATGTGGATAGGTGTTATCTTGTCTATCCTGTGATATTCACATTTCCAAAGGTATTCTGCAGTCCCTCTGTATATCATCTAAGCAAGAAGGTGTCTGTATGCATATCGGCAACAGTTGCCATACACCTACACTGGATGGCCATCACTCACAGACTTTGTTGTGTTTTAACGTGTCTGACATATACTGCAGACATGAACCATCACCCACATTAATCTATCAAAGCTTTCATGGGTGTGTGTCACATAGTTGGCCTAGGACACAGATCACTGCAGTAGCTTGCATTGTCACCAACATACATGTATGGCCTAAGGTCTGGTAAGCTGCGTCACATGGCAGCAAAGGTAACAACTGTATTCGTATGGGGCAGGCTTCACACATAGGAACTATTAAAGGTCACAGGTACATATCTGTATGTGGCAAACACATACCTGATGTGTGCATGGCAATTACTGTTATAATAATATGTCATACAATAATGAAAGCAAAACAGACAACACATTCACAAACTGTGTGACAAACGAACACATGACATTTGTAGGATTCAAGCCCCTACCTAACTAGGTTATTGCACTTGAGAGAGATGTATTAGCACAGCACGCTATTCACATTACTGGATGATTTCCCTTCTCCTGCTGTATTTATAGGGTGCTGACATCATCAGTGTTTCCAAAGAAGAATGTACATCTTTTAGTGTGTTATCCCAGTCTTCAAATATGGTCATTCCTTTCACAAAGAATTGCAGACATATACACACACACACAGCATTTGCAGGATTCAAACCCCTACCTAACTATGTTATGATACTTGAGACAAACGCATTAACGCAGCATGCTATTTGCATTACTGGACGTTTTTCCTTCTCCTGCTATATTTATAGGGTGCTGACATAATCAGTCTTTCCAAAGAAGAATGTACGTCTTTAACTATCCCTCAGTATGGGGGATAACAATATCTGTGCATTCACAGAAACCTAGTTCAGGGTCACATATGCACACTGGCACTGCCGGGTTATGTTCTATACCATGCTTCGTGACCACAGGACTTGTGACACAGAACACAAGTAGGGGGTGTATCCATATACATCACAGATACACACACCTCTGGGTTGGTCCCACTGCACTAAGCATGACAGGCCATACATATACACCTACCATTGTGCAAAAATGCCTTTTGGTTTGGTGTGTAGTTCAGACCACCCACCCATACCCAGTAACCACACTTGGCTTTCCTGGGAACAGTGTTGGATATGAAGGTCTTCACACACACCATTATAGTGGTTGACTTCAGGTACACAAATATTGACTGGGGATACTACTCAAGCCCTCAACATCACCCTACAGCCACTACAATTTGTGAATCCATGTGCTATGGCACAACCAGTCACCACACCCACTAGGGGAATACATATTGGACCTGATCATCACCAACATGGGGACTCTATGTTCCACACCAGAGGTAGAACTGTCATTGTTAAGATCAGACCAAGATCAACTTTCCCTGGACATCCATATCCCGTCCCCACACCCAGCCAAGGAAATCACTGTAAAGAATTTCTCAAAAGCAGACTTTGCACTTGTGAAGACTGGGGTGGAATACTTCAGAGGCCCGTGCTGGAGGTTAATACAGACCAATCTGCAGAATTCTTTACAAACGCATTGTATGAGCAGCTGCAGGTATGCATTGATCATGCTATCCCACATAAAACCATGACTCCTCCAAAACAGGAGACCTGTCTGGTTGACCCCAGCCATATATAAGCTGTACAACAGAAGGAGGAAGCTACTACATAACAGAGCAATATCCCACAGACCCAGATAGATCATAACCTCTCCTTTGCTAATCACATTGACAGAGAGTCATTGCTAAGAACTTTGTATAGCCCTCCTTCTCACATGGGTGTTTGCATGTAGATCATGTGAGGTCATTGTGGCCCTCTACTACTCACTCATCAGGACCATGTTTGACTACAATGCCCCTTTTGGGGTGTACCTTACCCAACACCTGCGGCAACTACAGTGAACACAACAGTACCTCACCAAGAGAATCATGGGCTACAAACAGATGTCCTATGCAGCTCATCTAAAGGATCTCCAGCTCTACTCAGTTGCTTAACGCCTACTCAGAGGTAATCTATGCCTGACGTACACAGCCATTTCAAACCCAGAAGTAATGGACATGCTCCACCTCATAACATCCAAGACCCTTACAGCTACACACTCCAGGGACGTAAACCTCAGCACAAACATAAATAGGACATGCTGCAGGAACAGATTCATTACTCACAGGCTCCCCTCACTCTGGAATTGAATCCCAATTAAAGTTAGACATAGCCCCTCACCAACCCTTTTCCAGCAAAATACAGCCGCATGGATGGGAAATTGCAAATTCACCCCTGGGATCTCCATTGTATCCCTGCTTGACAGAGGCACAGCAAAGTAGCCTTAAAGGGTGCCTTCTGTGACCTACTTTACAGAGGCACAGTAGGCTACTCTACTGGGGAGGCAGACGCCAAATACACTCTGCCTAGGCTTATGAATTCCCTAGGGCAGACAGCCTAGTATTCACCTCTGCACCTATGTTTATGTTTGGGATGCACAATATTTGTTGCTGCTACTGTTTGCAGGTCTTTATTGCCGTAGCTTTCACAGTTTCTGTGAACAACTTGTGCATCTGCGTAACATGTTTGATCATGACAGGGTTCCGGTATATTAATATATGTGTCTGTTGTCATTTAACTGTGTGCACAGGGTGGATTGCTGGATTGTGGGAGGTTCCTGGCTTGACACGTACAACTGCCAGATATGTGTGACTGACTGCTATACTCAGACATGGCCTAAGTGTGTGAGCATGCCCAGTTCAGGCTTCCAATGGTTTGTTGCCTGACATGTGTCTCATTTATCCAAGTGTGTGAGCATGCCCAGTGTGACCTTTCCATATGTTGTGATCTGAAGTCCACATTTGTGGTTGTGTGTGAACATGACCAATATTGACATTAATACTGTGTGTGTTGGAAGTCATGTTTTGTTCTTACTGCCAGACTCCTTTGCGTCATAACTCAACAGGGATTATGCTGTGCTTGCAGGGTTTCCATGGGATAGTTTGCAAAGACTTGACAACATTCTCTCATACTGGCTGAACACTGCAATACTGTCATGGTGTAGTGGTTCAGTGCTTTCACTATGGTGCACAGTGTCATGGGTTTGAGTCCCATCGCTGCTGTAAATGCTCATACTGAGCAGACCAGACTAGTTAAGGGCCAGTTGGGCAACTATGAGCAGGTTGCATTTTGTTCAGTTATGGCCTACTTAAACCAGGCTTGTCCGACATTGCTGTGTATTCACCAACTTGGGTGGACATTGGCAAACATTACTCCACAGTGACCACAGTTGTACTACTTGGTGTGTGTGATTCTGTTCATAGGTTCATACTAGGCTATCTGCCCTAGGGCATTTATAATCCTAGCCAGAGTGTGTTTGGCTTTCAACACACATTGTAAGTGGAGTTTGCCATTACATTTTTCATGGTTAGTATACTGTGCCTCTGGCTAACAGTGACATAGAAGTGATACCCAGGGTAAACCTACAATCTCCCATCCACTCATCAGGATTCCTCTTGAAGAGAGTCAATGAGGGACTCTGGCTAACCTGGAGTGGGAGTTTACTCAAGAGTGGGGGGAGCCTCTGGGTTATGGATCTGTCCCTCCAGCATGTCCTATTTATTTCAGTCCTGAGGTTCAGGTCTCTTGAGCACGTAGCTTGATGGGATTCTGATTTTCCAAGGTGCGGCATGTCCATTGATTCCAGGTTGGACATAGCTTTATACATCTGGCACAGATCATCTCTGGGCAGGCAGTATGTCACTGAGTGGAGCTGCAGTTTCTTTAACTGGGCAGTGAATGGCATGTCTTTGAGCCCTTTGATCCTCCTGGTGAGGTACTTTTGTGGTCTTTCCAGCTGCTGCAGGTGTCTGAAAAGGTACATCCCACAAGGGGCATTGTACTCAATTATGGGCCTGATGAGGGATGAGTTAAGAGGCACAATGACCTCCACTGATGTAAATGTGATTACCTTCATGATTAGGTGGGCTATATGAAATGTTTCTCTGAACACTTTGGTCACATGGTTGTCGAATGTGAGATTGCTATCGACTTGGGTCCCCAGGTCCCTTATCACTTCTTCCATACTTAATGGGTTACCACATATGTAGTAATTTGTGGGCACTTAGTTTTTGACAAAGGGGAGGACTATACACTGTTTTGTGTTTAGCTTGAGGACATGGCTCTGTTACCAGTTGTCTGTTTCTATGAGGCCCTTTTGTAGGATGCTTGTGTCAGCTGGAGGGTCGATTATGGCACCCAGTTTGCAGTCATCTATAAACTTGTTCACCAACAGTCCTTCTGTGTTGGCCTGTACCTCTGAGAAATATATACCAAACAAGGGAGGTCCCAGAACTGAGCCTTGTGGGATGCCACTTGTAGCTGGTTTGTGGTCTGACATGGCTCCAGCATTTCAGATCATGTGGGTTCTGTTCTTGAGCCAGTTTGCAACCCATCTAGTGACATAGGGGTTTCTATTGAAGCTGGTGATCCTATCTATGATGACCAAGAGGGGTACTGTATGGAAGGCTTTTGCAAGGTTCAGGTAGGCTGTGTGGACCACCATCCCCTCGTCAATGGCCTTGGTGACTGTTTCAAATGACTCAACCAGGTGTAAGAGGCAGGATCTGCCCTTAACATTAAAGTTTTGAGGTGTGTGACATATGCTTTAGTGAACATTTTTCACTGTGGTTTTCTGGCCATGGGCTGGGGTGGGGATGTGAATATCCAGTGAGATTACTATCTGGTGTGATCGTACCAGTGAGGGATACACTGCTGGTCTTGGGCATAGAGTCCCCATGTTGGTGATGATCAGGTCCAGTATGTTTTCCCCTCTTGTGGGAGTGGTAGCAAGTTGTTCCATAACATTTTGGTTTATAAATTCTGGGAACCTTTGGCCTAGGGTGTTGGAGCTAGGGTAATGCTCGCAGTGTATGTTTGGGTAGTTGCAGCCGCCCAATATAATGGTGTTTGGGGAGATCTTCATATTTTCATGTGTTCTCCAGTCGGCCAAGTGTGGTTCCTGGGTTTAGGAGAGTGGCATGTAGCAGGCTATGAACTGGAAGGCAGTTTTACCCACTGTTGGTTACACATGGGTAGTCTCTGATGCTTCATGCTGTGCCACCAACCTGGGGGTGTGGGTATCTTTGACAAATATTGATACTCACCCTCCTTTTGTAGTTTGTTCCATGTTTTGCAGCTGTAAAGCATGGTATGAGGTGTACCTGTGAATGCTAGGGTGCTCTTGGGAGCCTTGAACCAGGTTACTGCACAGATATCAACATTCTCCATGCTGAGGAGTGTTTGGAGTATGTGCATCTTGCAGTTTAGACTTCTGGCATTGAGTAGCATTACTTATACTTTCTTATCCCTTGTGATACCTATGGAGGTGGGTTTGTCTTTTGAGCCTTACCTAGAAAAGGCACTATGGGGGTGACAAGAGCATTTGGCAATATCCAATAGGCCACAGGTGATAGGTGAAATCCATCCTTAGCAAAGCATCATGTCTTGTCGAGCATCTCATCCCAGGCTGACAGGCATTGAATCCCCTTTCACTGACACCAATACTTAAGCCAATTGTTGTAATTGATCATCTTGTCTTCATATTGTGACCTCATGTTTGGTGAGGGTAGGATGCTACTGAAGGTCATCAAGTTTGCATATACGACATGGTGGTAAATGCTGTTTAGCACTACCTTACATTGCTTAACACATGGCAATCATGCCTCAGGTGGTGCTGCAGGGCTGCCTATGTCGGATGCACATACTGCACTCCCAATACATGTTTGGAAACAGGTAGTGTCAAGTTAGGCATCCCTTTTACTATATGTGTGAGTCAGAGAGAGGTATCATTTCCAGAGTTCATACTGAGCCAGTGTATGTGCTATGCGTTGCCTCTTTGCCAAGGCCAAGGCATACTGGGCACGCCTCCTTCTGCCTACTGGGGCAGGCTCAGGTTGTTCCTCCTCCGAGTCACGCTCTGCCTGTGATGGCCTTGGCACTGGTGGGGGGCTGTTTGGCCCAGGCCTATGCTGGTCCTGTTGTAGCTGTTTTTGCAGCATCATATTATGTAGCATAGCACATACCATGACAATTTGGGTACATGTAGTTGGTGAGTATTGCAAGGCTCCACCAGATGTGTCCAAGTACCAGAACTGTGACTTGAGCAACCCAAACACACGCTCGATTACATTTCGTGTTTGTGCGTGTGCCTCATTATGGCGTTCTTGTTCAGGTGTGTGTGCGTTTCTGATGGGTGTCATCAGCCACGGCTCCAGTGCATAGCCAACATCCACCACTAAGTGACCATATGGGATGTCCGCATTGGCAAATGTCTGGTACAGCTACGTCAGATGCCAGATATGGGAATCATGGTAGCTTCCAGGGCAGCCAGCACACTCATTCATTATTATGCCCTGGGCATCATACACGACCTGGCAGTTGATGGAGTGGAAGCCCTTGCAGTTAATGTAGGCCCTACCCCGCTCACCGGCTGGTGTTTTGATGCGTATATGCGTGCAGTCTATTGCACCCACTACCTCAGGGTATTCTGCTATTTGCTGGAAGAGACGCATATTGCTGGCCAATACCTCACGGGAATTGGGGAAATATACATGATCAAAGACATGTGCTGACATGGCATCCAGGAACTGGTGCAGTACCCTGGATGCTGATGCCTGTGATATCCCCATCATATCACCAGTTGGTCTCTGAAAGGTACCTGTTGCTAGTATTCTTAGGCCAACACATACCTTGGTTTCCACTGGGATGGGTTCCCCTCTGTTGGTTCTGTGTGTGAGGTGAGGCCTTCACAGCTCAACAATTTGCTGCAGGAGGTCTCTGTTCACTTTATAGCGCTCCACTATCTCCAGCTCATGTAACCCCTGGTAGGTGACCCTGGGCCTGTACACTCTTCTCCGTCTCCTCACTGTGAGTTGCCCGGCAGCATTTGCATTGTCACCATCCTCAGCATGTTGCATATGTCATCTTATAACAGCAATAGCAGCCCCTAGTATTTTTTGTCTGAGTGAAGCTTTTTCAGTTTTCACTTCTAGTAGCATACTCCAGTGTTTCAGTGTCTCTTGTGAGAAACAAACTGCACTGTTGTTTGCAGAGTTTTAAGTGCTGGGCTGGGCTAGGCTAGTGTTCGGCATGTGTTATTGCCTGATTCGGGTTGTTTTCACCTGCTAGCTCTACTAGTATCACCTGGTAGCTTCCTGCTATTTGTTGTGCTTCCTTTTTCCTTTCTGTTTCCTCACAGGGAGCGACGTGCATACAAGCGCAAATACGCTCACAGCATCTCACACACACATACATGCTTAGACGGACTAAAACTTGCTTATTCAGGCTAAAACGCGCGCACACCAGCGCAAACAAGTTTACAGGTCTTCCAACAGCCTTATATATGCTTACTCCGGCTTAAACATGTGCACTCACACTTCCATGCGCACACTATGTCTTACTCAAGTTTACAGGCGCGAACATGCACGCATACCCACTCAGCAAGAAACTTTGGTGTTATCCACAGTATACACCTTCCATTTCTTGGCTTTCCCTGGCCTACCTGTTGACACACC
Source organism: Protopterus annectens (assembly GCF_019279795.1). Taxonomy (NCBI): domain Eukaryota; kingdom Metazoa; phylum Chordata; order Ceratodontiformes; family Protopteridae; genus Protopterus; species Protopterus annectens. The sequence continues at coordinate 1,407,630,817 of NC_056731.1, read as the reverse complement.
TCTTTCCATGATGTCTAACTGACACCTAACAGATGCCACTGTCCTCCAATGAGCTGCACTACTTTCATACATACCCCCTTGTGATGTCACCTATCTCCTACTCTGTTCCTCCCCATATGCTACTCCTACACTCCACTGACTGTGCTCATTTGCTATATAAAAGTGCGATTCACTATCCTAACACTCATTTACATAGGATTGCCTACTAATGCTTGGTTACATGTCTTAGACTGGGCTTCTCCCCTTAGCAACCCCTACTCGGTGGCCATGTTGTCTTCAGCCTGCTATTCCCGTACATTGTAATTTGATAATTTTCATAAATATCATGTTTGTGGCTTTTATTGCCTTATTTTATGATTTTTATAGCGCACCCTGTTTGCGCGGCACTGCGCTACGCTTAAACATCAGAAATCGGTGAAAAAAAAATTATTTTTATTTTAATTTTGCATCAGGGAAACTTTCCAATGGACATATATTTGGCCATTGGCATGCTTCCTCAACCATATGCAACCTTTATTTGGAGCTGACAAGGCTCCATTGTGCTAGTTGCAGAACGGTACTCAGTTGTCAACTGAGTACATTTCTGCAGCTAACACGTCTCCTACTCGGACAGGTTTCTGCTTCCTGGATCACAAATTTACCTAATGTGCATGCCTTTCGGCTGCAAGTGAGGTAATTTGCATATCACAGCCCTCTCTGTGTAGGAGACGTGTTAGGAGCTCTCTTACACGCCCCTACAGACTGTTCGTGGATCGCTCGTCGGACATGATGGCTGCATGGGGTCTTACTCTACTCGTAGACTCTGTGCAAGCCATCGTGAATCCGGCCCAATGTGACATCCCCCATTTAAAACCCAGGTCAGTAATTAAGGAGCCTCAGTCCACACCACTGACTCCAGTGTGGGAGCATCATGGAAAACACCAGAGCGCAGAGCACACAAGTAAAATTCCACAATGTCCTTAAATGCACAACAGGAACATACTCTATTGTCCTGGGACTGGACTATTTATTTATATTTATTTATTTTACATTTGTTGCTGGGAAAGTCCAGCTGGACACATGTCCATTTTCAGTGGAGGCCCGGGGAGAAAATTTCCATTTTACATACAATGCAGTAAAATACAATACAGGCATATAAAGACTAGTAGGTATACACAGTACTATTTTGTCACACATCTTAGTACATTTTGTAAATAGTACATTTATAAGTTCAGAGCATGCATTTCTTTAGCATTTATAGATACAATATTTTGCAGTTATGCTTTCAAAAGGTCTCATTAGAATTAGAAACTTGGTGGGAAAAGTTGTTGCTTGTATCTTTGTCTTTACTGAGGGGGTGTTACAGGAGCATAGCCAGTTGTTTGAAAGGTGGGTTTTTAGGAGTTTTTTTAAATTGCGTAGTGGAGGTATTGGATGTGAGGGTGGCTGGTAGAGAGTTCGAGAGTTTGGAGACGTAGTAGCTAAAGAGAGATTTCCCTGATTCGTTTTTATATTTTGTGACTTCTAGAAGGTTAAGGGTGCTAGATCTCAAAGTTCTAGTTGTAGTGTGAGGTCGTCTAAGATGCTGGAGGGTTGGGATCTTGTCTGTGTAGTAGTATAGCTTATGTGCTAGTGACAGTTGATTGAGTTGAAGTAGTAGAGGGAGTTCTAAACAGTTCAGTTTTTGAGGGCAATGCAGTGATGTGTTCTATATGTAGATTCTGTAGCAAATCTAGCTATCTTATTGTAGCAGGATTCTAGCTTGTTTAGGTCAGATTTATGAAGGTTGGTTAGTACTGGGGATCTGTAGAGGAGGGTGGATAACAGATGTGTCCTGGCTATAGTGGTTCTAGCTTGGTTTGAGAGAAATTGTTTGTTACGATAGAGCAGGCCTAGTTTTTTGTGGACATTCTTGATAGTTTGGGCGGTGTGCATGTCAAATCTTAGGTTGTTGTCTATTTCGACTCTTAAAAGTTTGGAGTGGGTAGTTGGGGTGATTACAGTTTTGTTATCAGAGGTGATTGTGAAGTTGTCTGCTGGGGGGAGGTTTTATGAGAAGACAAGAGTAGTACTTTTGTTTTATTTGGATTAAAAATAAGCTGATGGTTAGTGAACCAGGTTTTAGCTAGTGAGAAAGTCTTTTGTGTTAATGAGTGAAGGAGGTCTAGAGTGGGGGCTGCACATATGATAGTGGTATCATCTGCATATTGTACAACTGAGGCCCTGTGAGTGGAGGATGGGAGTTGATTGGTGAATAGAGTGAAGAGCAATGGGCCTAGGATGGACCCTTGGGGGACTCCTAAGGATACTGGTAGTAGGAGGGATAGTTGGTTTTGCCATTTTACTGTGTGATGCCAACCTGATAGATAGCTTTCAAACCATGAGATGGAGGCGATACTGAGGTTTAGGGTAGCGAGTGAGTTGAGGAGTCTATTGTGATTTACCATATCGAAAGCTTTAGATAAGTCTAAAATATGGCTGAGATGAGTTCTCTGTGATTTCTATGGTAATTAATGGTGTTAGTGAATGATATATTGTTTTCAATTATTAAGGAATTCCCAATATTATTCTAGCATGTCCAAAGGTCAGTTGTCAGTCTCCTCTCCGGTCCAGCTGGTGAATCTGGGAATCTTGAGGCAATTGTTACAACTGCCTCATGTACACAGACAACCCTCTCCTCCTCCCAACAAATTCCAACACATGTGAGGGATGCAACCATATAGCCAAACTGGAGGGTAAGCTCTCTCAACTCAGTACTGGCATAACCAGTCAGGAGGAGAAGGAAACCACACTCACTACAATTCCAGTCTCACATAGACCTACCACGACAGCAAACCAAACACATAATCACACAAAAACATACTCGGAGGCTCTAAATAAAGATCTGCCTAAGCAGCAGAGACCTCCAAAGCAGACACCCAAGCAACCGCTACCCCAAAACAAAACATGTGCAACACATATCTCACAAAGCCAGTGTGCTGAACAGTCACAACCCTTAAGACTAAACAACACACCTGATACACTTGTAATAGGTGACTCTATCATCAGGCACACTGACGTCCCGCTCACCAGGCTGAACAAGGAGAGGGTCACGGTGAGCAGCCTGTCGGGCGCTAGGATCCGCCACATAACACAAGCACTCAGGTCACTCCAAGGCAAGTACAAATATGACTCAGTCATTGTCCATGCTGGTGTGAATGACCTGAGACGTACCTCCATGGACTACATGAAAAGAGACATAAAGGAGCTCTCTGAGCATGTAGCCCAGGCCGGTATGACCCTGACCTTGAGTAGCATCTTACCCTCACCAAGAATGATGCCACAATATGAAGACAAGATGATCAATTTCAACAATTGGCTTAAGTACTGGTGTCATTCAAAGGGGATCCAATGCCTGTCAGCTTGGGATGATATGCTCGACAAGCCACGATGCTTCGCTAGGGACGGCTTGCATCTGTCACCCCCTGGGCTTTCGGATATTGGCAAAGGTTCTTGCTACCCCCATAGTGCCATTTTTTAGGCAAGGCTCAAAAGACAAACCCACCTCATAGGTATCACAAGGGATAAGAAACTAAGAGTAATGCTACTCAACGCCAGAAGTCTAAACCTCAAGATGCACACACTCGAAACTCTCCTTAGCATGGAGAACATCGATATCTGTGCAGTAACAGAAACCTGGTTCAGGGCTCCCGTGAACACCTCAGCACTACCAGGTTATACCTCATACCATGCTTTTCGGCCCCAAAACTTGGACCGAACCACAAAAGGAGGGGGAGTATCGATATTCATCATAGACACCCACACCTCCAGGTTGGTGGCAAAGCACGAAGCATCAGAGACTATCCATGTGCAACTAACAGTGGGTAAAACTGCCTTCCAGTTTATAGCCTGCTACAGACCACCCTCCCAAACCCAGGAACCCCACTCAGCCTTCCTGAGAACACTGGAAAATATGAAGGTCTCTCCAAACACCATTATATTGGGCGACTTCAACTACCCAAACATAGACTGGGAGCATTACTCTAGCTCCAACACCCTAGCCCAAAGGTTCCTAGAATTTATAAACTCAAATGCTATGGAACAACTTGTTACCACTCCCACAAGAGGAGAAAACATACTGGACCTGATCATCACCAACATGGGGACTCTATGCTCCAGACCAGAAGTTTATCCCTCACTGGTAAGATCAGACCATAAACTAATCTCACTGGATATTCACATCCAGACCTCACCCCCTGCCCAGAAAACCACAGTGAAAAACTTCTCTAAAGCAAATTTCACACTCGTCAAAACCGAGGTGGAATCCTTCAAAGCCCCCGGGCCTGTGGAAAATATGGCCCAGACCGCAGAATCCTTTATAAACGCATTCTATGAACACCTTCAGGAATGCATGGATCATGCGATCCCAAATAAAACCAAGACCCAATCCTCCAAAGGCAGACGTCCTGTCTGGTGGACCCCAGCCATAAACAAACTATACAATAGAAGGAGGAAGCTACTAAATGATAGAGCAAAATCCCAAAAAGGGAAGGCATCACTGATCAGAATTAGCAAAAAACTACGGGCACTCATAAAATTGTCTAAGGCCAGCTTCGAGAGAAAAATTGCACAGGACACTAAGGATAATCACAAGGCTTTCTTTAGTTATGTTAGGAACCTGGGTGGTAATTCCCAGATATGCTCAGAATTAGTCCAAAATGACAAAAAATACACTGAACCCACAGACATTGCCAACATCCTAGCTGACAGGTTCAGTGCAAACTCCCCCCCCTCCCCATAAAAAGGGCAAATATCTATCCCAGCAGAGTGCTGCCCCCCTGACATCTCAGATGCTCAGGTAAGAGCCACCCTCTCCAAAGCAAAAAACACAGCATCAATGGGACCAGACGGTGTCCCGGGCTGCATCCTACATGAACTCCAAGAAGAGCTAAACCCAAACATAAAACTACTGTTCAATCTCAGCCTTACTACAGGATATGTGCCCAAAGAGTGGCGTACATCAACAGTGGTCCCTCTCCATAAAGGTGGTGCCTCAATGGATCCTGGAAACTATCGCCCCATAAGCCTGACTATCTTGGTCTGCAAAGCTATGGAAAGGATCATCATGGACCTCATAAATAAAGATATTGGGGACCTACAGACACTGAATCCTACCCAGTTCGGATTTGTTAAGGGCAGATCCTGCCTCTTAAACCTGGTTGATTTCTTTGAAACAGTCACCAAGGCCATTGACGAGGGGAAGGTGGTCCACACAGCCTACCTGGACCTCGCAAAAGCTTTCGATACAATACCCCACTCGGGCATTATAGATAAGCTCACCAGCTTAAATATAAACCCCTATGTCACTAGATGGATTGCAAACTGGCTCAAGGACAGAACCCACATGGTTAGAATTGCTGGAGCCATGTCAGACTCCAAACCAATTACAAGTGGTGTCCTACAAGGCTCAGTCCTGGGACCTCTCTTGTTCGGTATATATTTCTCAGAGGTACAGGCCAACACGGAAGGACTGTGGCTGACCAAGTTCGCAGATGACTGCAAACTGGGCGCCATAATTGACTCTCCAGCCGACACAAGCATCCTCCAAAAGGGCCTCATAGAAACAGACAACTGGTGCCAGAGCCATGGCCTCAAGCTAAATGCCAAAAAGTGTATAGTCATCCCCTTTGGCAAAAACAAAGTGCCCACAAATTACCACATAGGTGGTAATCCATTAAGTACAGAAGAAGTAATTAGGGACCTGGGGACCCAAGTTGATAGCAATCTCTCATTTGACAACCACGTAGCCAAAGTGGTTAGAAAAACATTTTATATAGCCCACCTAATCATGAAGGGATTCACATCTAGATCAGGGAGGTCATCGTGCCTCTTTACTCATCCCTCATCAGGCCCATAATTGAGTACAATACCCCTTTTGGGATGTACCTTACCAGACACCTACAGCAACTGGAAAGACCCCAAAAGTACCTCACCAAGAGGATCAAAGGGCTCAAACAGATGCCATATGCTGCCCGGTTAAAGAAACTCCAGCTCTACTCAGTGGCATACCGCCTGTTCAGAGGCGATCTGTGCCTGACGTATAAAGCCATGTCCAACCCGGAATTAATGGACATGCTGCACCTCAGAAAATCCAAATCCCATCGAGCTACGTGCTCGCGAGACTTGCACCTCAGCACTGAAATAAATAGGACATGCTGGAGGGACAGATTCATAACCCAGAGGCTCCCTTCACTCTGGAATAAAATCCCAGTCCAGGTTAGGCAGAGTCCCTCATTGACTCTCTTCAAGAGGAATCTTGATGAGTGGATGGGAGATCGTAGGTTTACCCCGGGTATCACTTCTGTGTCACTGTTAGACAGAGGCACAGTATACTAACCTCGAAAAAGGGCATAGCAAAATAAATTTAAAATGGGTGGCGAAAGCCGAACACATTCTGGCTAGGCTTATAAATGCCCTAGGGCAGATAGCCTAGTATGAACCTATGAACCTATATAAGTGTGGTGGATGTACTGTGGAAGGGTCTGAAGCCATGTTGGTTTTTAGATAGCAGTTTGTTTTCTATGAGGTAGTTCATAAGTTGAGTGTGTATGACCCTTTCTAGGATTTTAGATATGGGTGGTAGGATAGAAATGGGATGATAGTTATTGAGTTCAAATGAGTTGCCCCCTTTGTGCAGCATTATTATATGGGAGGTTTTCCATAGTTGGGTTACTTTGCACTCTGTAATAGATCTGTTAATGAGAATAGCCACAGGATAGGCTATGACTGTTGCTGCTATTTGCAGGTATTCTGCAGGTAGGTTGTCAGCTGCCAGGGTGGTGAGTTTGAGTTTTTGGAGGAGTTTTAGGATGGTTTTGATAGACACTGGCTGAAAGTTAAACTGGGAGCTGCTAGCATGTGTTATCATTATGGTTGGTGTATCTGTTAAGGTTGGGTGAGTGGAGTTAATTTGGTTATTTTCTAGGGCCTGTATTGCCTCAGTAAAGTATTTGTTAAACTGTTTGGGGATGTTATCAATGTTGTTCCCAGTTTTGGGTGTAGGGGTAGTAGTTTTCCCAGGCTGCAATACAGAGTTGACTGCAGCCCAGAATTTTTTGGGGTTTTGGCATGTTTTTCTTGTAGATTTTGGTAATAGATGATTTTGTCTATTTTGATGAGCTTCTTGGCCTTGTTGTGCAATTCTAAGTATTTTTGCTTAGACATTTGGGTTTTGTTTTTGTGATATTGATCCCATGTATTGTTCCTTTCTTTGAGAATAGTTTTGGTGGGTTTAGTTAGCCAGGGGGCATATGTAGCTTTTATTCTAGTGGTGCGTGGGGAGCATGCTGGTTCACTATCTTCAGGAAGTTTGAATTAAAGTGTTGCACTGCATCATCTACTGGTAGCTGTTTTAAAGGGGTCCAGTTACAACTTTTTAGGTCATTGTTAAAGGCACTAGGGTTAAAGTTCTTTTTGTTCCTGACTTCTTTATGTGTTACTTGGCTTATGTGTGGAGTTTTGGTTCTTAGTAGATATGTTGGTTGGTAGTCGTTGAGAATGTCTGGAAGACATCCAGCTTGAGCTGTATGGGATGGGTGGGACTATATACCTTTGTCCACCCCAAATGTAATCCCTTATCATACACTTCAGAGCAATGTGTTCCAGTTTAAGACCTCTGACTCACTCACACTCAAACTAAATTTAAATCTCACACACACACACACACACACACACACACACACACACACACACACACACACACACACGGACTCGAACACTTATGGGAAGCCTGACACAGATTTCTAGCTGTGTTCCCTCCCCAATACAAATTGAAATGGTGTCACCAGAGTGAGACATGTCTACATGCCCTTCAAAAGGTGATCAATTCTTAAAAATTAAATATCAAAATTAATGATAGCCATGACCAGAAGCAGCCAGACATTCAAGGTGACCTGGGTATCAAACAGGTATAAGCATTCTCTAATCTTTAAAAAATGCACTGATTGTCCAGCCACAATATAAAGTAATGGAAAAAAAAACATTTAATAAGTAAAATAATTACAAGCATGCAAACCAAAATCTTTCAATAAACACCAGGTTTCAATCACCAGAAATATAAAATTTAACTGCAGGATAGAAGTCCATCATTTTAGAAAAACTATCTAAATAACTAAACTTTCCTAATCTAATTAGAGAATACTGTCTCTGATCTAATCTAAAACATAACATCAAGGCAAAGGCAGGCTTACAGTTTTTGGTGAGTCCTTTTTCTTGGGTAGCCACTGCACGGCACTATAACTGACTGTAACTCTCAACTAATTGCTGCTCTTCACAAACTGCCCAGCAACTGACTTCAGCAGTCTCTTTTATATAGTCCAGGTTAACAGTCTCAGTACTCTTATTTTAAAAATATCAGTCAACTGTTTAAAAAAAGTTATTTTTTTCCTGTCAATCAGCTGTTCAAATAATCACCTAGCAACTAGGAACATTCTAATAACATCACCTACTGTTCAACTGATTCTCTACAGACAATTTATATTTTAGTATCTCTCTCACAAGCATGTGCAATTGGGAATGTATTAAAACACTGACAGATTCTTTAAACATTTTGTATAAGCAAGGAGATACTCAACATTTTAAAAACGTATTTACATTTTCACAATTAGACATGCTGGCATATACATTAATCTGAGAATATACACAAATCTCCTGCCAGACATGCTAACACAGATGACAGTGTTTTATTTTCTTACAGATATGTTCCTTTCATTCTTGTCTCCACATCACACCTTTTTTGTTTCAAATCTTTGTAGAATAACTGGTGTTTTCATTTTTTACAGAGTTTATATGTAAACTCTAGTTTATCTCCTATCCACTATTTTAATTCAGGAAATACACATATTAAGGGCCAGTTATTTCTAATTATTTCCTTTAACTGACTTGTCCTTGGGTTATATTGTACCACATAACATCTCTTTTTCACAGTCTCATTGATGGAAGACTCAAATCTTTATGTATTTTAGGAAGAAGTCTCAGCATTCTAGATGCACATGCAAAAGAATAATTAAAGGATAGTTGTTAAGGGTTAGTAGCTCCATTACAGATCATGTCATTAAGAAGAGCTCAATGTTGATTTTGAGAATAGAGCACATGAAAAGGACCTCAATGAACAAATGAAACAAGAGGTATATTATGAACAGCAAGGTAAACCTATACTACATTTTCTGAAGGAAATCAATGTACTTTGAGGAGAAATGCTAGTAGGAAAAATGTAAGTTATATAGTACAATAAAATAAAAAGACAAGTCAGATAAAGGAAATAATTACATTCAAAAAATCGGAATACACTAGTCAGTGTCAAAAATTGTGGTGCTTCAGTTTCCACAAATAAATTAGACATTATATGCATCCCACTCCCTCGTTAAAGGCTGTTAGAACTTGTAATCTGTTAGTCTGCTACGTTTCTCCTTAACATTTTCTACCAATTATCATTAAATGATGAGGGCCCATTGCCTTGCATTTACATAAAATTTCAAACTAGTTTGAATAACAACTTTCTTAGCCATTTTAGTAATGATATACTCTATTAAGCAAACCAAAAAATGCACTACTGAGACTATTTTTATTATTTTTTGTTTGGTATCAAGTGGCATCACTGAAAATATTTATATAGGTATCTATATGAGAGGTTGAAATTCTTAATTCTTAACTAAATCTTGAAAGTTAAACAGGCATTGTGGACCAAAGAACTGAAATCCTCTTCTCAACCCCAGGTCTGTCTACTCCATATCTTCTTAAGTCCAGGATACTCATTGCCATAAGCTCCTTAGATAAAATAAAATTAGGAAATGAATGTACCACATCTGTGTGTTCAGTTCACTCTTGTAATGCTATCTTGAACTTCACTGCTGAACTTATGTCTAAGCTGATCCCACTCCTTAAAGTACCTCTGACTATCCAATACGTTGGACTCAAAGTACAATTATAATATTTCCCTTGGTAGCACAAGAGCTTCCATCCTGTTATCTTGTTATCCCAGCTATAGGGTTATGAGAGCTGCTTTCACATACTTGGTCAAATCTGGCAGGCCCAAATCCCCAATGAACAGATATCCAAAGTGAATTTTGTTCTGACTCAAAGCTGAATTAGTCACCAGATTAGTCTTATTTCCCAGATTTGCCATTTGCACAAATCTTATTTTGAAAGGAGCAACTATGCCTACTAACCAACTAAGGACATACAACATTTTAGAAATAAGTTTATGTCAACTACCAAGATCCTTTCCTGTAGAAGCACCAGTTGCTTTGATGTTACTATATTTGTCTTAGTCTTACTCAAAGCTTGCCAAAATGAACTTTCCTAACTTCTGCTGCAGTTCAAGAGAAATAGATTCCTATATATTTGAAATGATGTGTCTGCCACTTAAACAAAAGTTTACTTACTATATAAGAAGAAGGAGCAGAGTTAAATGTTAAAACAGTGGATTTATGTATATTGATACTGCATACTGCTATCTGCTCAAAGGTTCTTAAAAACTCATAAAGTACAAGGAAGTTTACTTCTAGGTTATTCACATAAATCAACATGTCACCTTAAACAAGTTCAATTAGTGTGGCTTCCTCCAACTTTGATTCCCTCAGTCAATTAATTTTCTCTTCATGCTTGAGCCAGCCCTATGATAAATAGCAGAGGAGAAAGCGGGCACCCTTGTCTTGTCCTGTGCTCAAATTAATATAGGACCTGAGATATCCTGACCTGCCTTGACATATGCTGAGACATCATTGTATAAATCTTTCAAAACCATTATCCAACTTAAAAGAAGCCCACACATATAGTACTATGTAGTGATAATTCAAGTATTGCTTAAATGTCTTTTCTGTATCAGATCTTCTGAACAATAACTACTCTGACTTTGTCAGTGTTATCTTCATTAACAGCAATGACCTTCTAACTGCTTCTTTAGTCCACCTGTCCTGGATAATCCTAGTTTTGGTATCAATAAGACTACAGCTAATTTCAAAGAGGATCATGCAAAGTTAGTGTCCCCTAGCTCCCAATAGAGATCTGTGAACTCATGAAGCATTATGTCACTCATTATGCCATCTCTCCCTGGGGAGGTATGTTTTTTTTGGGGGGAGGACTTCTGTTCTTGCTTTGTGACCATGCTGTCAGTAATATCTATCTATCTATCTATCTATCTATCTATCTATCTATCTATCTATCTATCTGTCTGTCTATCTATCTATCTATCTATCTATCTATATATATGTCTATTTATCTATTTACCTACATATCTGTTCTGAAAGCAATGGAATCTGCAAATGCTCTAAACATTCCAAGCCCTTGCTATCATTAATTGTCTTTTGTAGTCTTATACTCATTTTGGCAGAAGGTTTGAAATCTCCTACACATTTTAGTGCTATCACATTTTACCTTGGGATTATGCATCTTGATAAACATGAAAGTACCATTTTCTGAGTTAATTACCAAGGGTAAAAATAAAACTCTTATGATTGTGATAATGTTTTATAATTCCTTTGAAATTTCTTCATGTATATTTTATGTTTTATTATGTAGAAAATTTTGAATGTGCTGATTTGTGGTGGTCAGTCAAGAACTCCCTATTAATCTTCTTTCCTTCATGCCCGTACATTTCCAAAAGTCTAATCCCATGATGAGTACCCGTAAGTTCTGTCTCCCATCTTTTCGCACTCTAGCTTTTAAAAAACTACATCTGTGATGCAGGTGTCCCTTTAACACATTTTACAATATGGCTGTTAAGATAGACTTTGTAAGACTTAAGTCCAAGATGTTCTGCCAAAGCTGTGAAATTAGCTTATCCAATTCCATATATCTTAATACTATATCCTTGAGTTGCCAGAGCCTGGGTGGATGTTGATGCCTATGTGACAAGTTAACAAACAAAGATGAATGATCTGAAAGAAGAACTGGATATAGAGCCCTTCTTTCTTTCCTTCCTTTCACTTGACTCTGTAGTGTCTCTGACCCATACTGTCAATCTACATGTGTGTTATGTCTTAATTAGGTTTGTCTGCTCCTTGATTACAGTACCACCACAGATCAGTGTCACCTGTTGAAAAATGCTGATGAACGTTTTTGATAAGGATGACAATTGAGGTTTCTTAGACACCGCGGTATCTCCAGAACTTATTAAGCCATGAAAATCACTTCCAGTTATGAACTCTGTCTCTTCCCTGTCTAAGTGTTTCAAGAATCACGAGCTAACCTGCTTAGATGATGAACCTGGTAGAAGAAAGATAGAGCTAACTGCATTGAGAGAACCTGACCACCAGCCTTTGATTCATGTTAGCCTTTCAGAACCCTTATGAGCCCTCACTCTATGTATCATTAATCTTTAATTTAGCAATTTTGTACCAAAATGTTCACTCTTCTCCTCTATCCAATAAACGGGAATCAAACAAAACACATTTGCAATCAAATTGCTCAATTTCTTGTGTTCATTTGTAGTTAAACATGATTCTTGACTCAACATAATGTCTATATTTTTGCTACACATACATTAGAATTGTACCTCTTTTTCAAAAGGTTGTGGAACCTGTTTTCATCACTAGAACATATAAGTACCACATTCAAGTAATTATGCCACCATTGACAATTGAGTTGTGAAACACAAGCTTATCTAAGACTCCTAAAAGATATTATTTGCCTATGCAGTATGTAAACATTTAAATAAAACCCCAACAAGATACTATCCACAGCCCCAACCCCAAAACATATATATTGTCATGCTTGATTATACATATCAAGCAGAGCACCTTTTTGGCCCTCTTCAAAAGGAACCTTGATGATTGGATGGGAGAAAGGAAATTCACTCCAGGGATCACATCAGTCGCCCTGCTAGACAAGGGTCTAGGGAAGTAAATAGTGTGGGAAGAAATAGCCAGAGAATTGTTATGGCTAGACTTGTATAGGCCCTTGAGCCTAGTACCAACCTATGAACCTATGAAGCTATAGTGTGTAAGCATTTAAATGTGATCTGCAATATAGTCTAATCAGAGCAACTATATACAAATGTGTTACTGAATGTCAGGGTTTGTGAAGGAGAGGACATTACCACCCCCTTTAAATTTGTCATGTCTATTTCACCCACATCTAGCTTCAGCATACTGAACCATTGTCTGCCATATTGCACATAACACATGATTTCCAATAGCTTTCTAAGTGTTGTTTCCCAGTTCGGTTCTCACAATACATCTAACAACTTGCAATTTTTTTGCATATATTAACTTGAATCAATGTTCTTTGAATTCATATCATATTGAGTGTCTTGACCCAGGCATAAATACAGCTCTTCTAAAGTATCCTATAACAGTAACCAAATAAAATAATTAATATAAGATAGTAACATGAACTACCTAAATTGTCAAGGTATCAGGATCACTTAATTTAGTAAACACATTTAGCTGACTTAACCCTGTTAATAAAACACAAGTTTGACTCAGTGAAGAATATGTGTTATGAAGGTTGTCTTCTTTGAGAACAAACTTTGCTTCATACTAAAGTCTTGCTGTATTCAATTGTTCTTCAATCAGTCAGCAGATATCTCTGTTCCTGGGTGGTTTCTTGCAGCAATGCACAGCTTTACAAGAACACCTATTCTACAGTTTCTCCATATAAGATTTCTTGAAACAGTTGTGCAGGTCCTTAAAGAGAAAAGGATCAGACTGATAAGGGAGAGTAATGGAGAGGGAGGGGAGGAAAGAAATGTGTGAAGCAATGAAATTTAAATTTTGTGTACTAGATCTCCTTTGTTATTATTAATTAAATCAACATACAGGTCAACATAACCTTCAAGAGTGAGCTAGCTAGATCATATATTAAAGATCATTATCCTATAAACCATTATTTCATCAACAATTGACACTGATACCAAGAAAGGCATTCATCGTACCCATCTGCTGAGCTGCTCTGTGGAACTTCTTCCCAAAATGACTGTTTTTAGGGAGTTGATGGAAAACTTTTTCAGCTGATACAGCTCCATGTTTAATTACCCTACATATAGTCCCAAACATTTTAATTCCTCCCAAACTGTGTCTGGGTGGGTTTGCCAAACACAACTTGCAGGATAGAGAGGTACTACATGCTTGCTTTAACCGCTTTTCTTTAAATGCACTATCACGTCTTAGTTTTTCTCCTTTGTTCCATGTCCATTTTTGAAAGGTCATGATCAAAAAATGTAAAACTATTATAATAAAGCAGGCCACCATTCAAGCTGCTTTAATATTACTTATTTTTGCTCATTTGATAAGAATTTAGCCATGGCAGGACATGGCCAACCTCTCACTGGTGTGTTGATGGCTCTTAAGCAATTCAATTTTTAGGTTCCCAAATTATATTTTAACACCATAGCAGGCAACTTTTCCAAGAAAACTATGGTATTCTTACCGTCTTTTCTCTCAGGAATGAAAAATATGTGAAGATTAGCTCTTGTCATCTGTTCTTTAGGAAGTCTACCTTAAGACATAGTGAATATATTTATTTTGTAAGTAATCATTTTGCTTCTCCATCTTCTGTACTCTTAAATCTTTCTCTGTAAGTGCAGTTTCACTCTGTCTAATCCTGTTGTCATGAATTAGAAACTTGTTTGAAAACTGTTTTTTATGTGCAGTGTTCAGTGTCTACCACTGTTTGGTGTACATGTGAATTAGAGGGCTCTTCTTCTTCTCCTGTGTAATCTTGAGAGAACTTTTTGTGTTGCATCCATCATGACTGGGAATTGTGAATGTTAAAAAGCATACACCTTCTATTCTCCACCTCAGTTTTTTTTTTCATTCCAGCTAGCTATAAGTACTTGTAGCATTAAAGCATTGATATTTTAAAATAAACTAGCACCAGTTATGAAGTTTATGGTCAAGATAGTCCTGTAGCCATGATTAAGTAACTTAGCTCCTGAAAGTCATGCCAGAAGATGTGGAGTACGTATGCTTTATACTTTTTAAAATTAAAAAAACGTGAATTTAAAAGAATATACGAGAAAACAAGTTCCATTACCAGCAGAAAGAGTATTGTTGCTACAAGGCTTCACAATATTTAGGGGCTTAATGGTAAAAGTTGAAAATATAACCTTGGTAAAAATACTGGTATTCTTAAATGCATATTTTTCATTGTTGATATATAAAATACAACAAATATTTTGGTTGTGACTTTTTTTCTCTTTTTAACTGTTTATTTCTTATCAAATATGTAGCAAATCCAAAACTTAAAAAAATTGGTAATGCAGAAGATTAACAGGAAAGACATAATAGGAAAGAGGAATATAAATAAGAATTTGTTTCAAATCATCAGCCTTTTAACAATATATAACAGTGTCAACTTGGGTTGGCAAACAGGGGCAGCTGCCCTGCGTGCAAACTGTTAGGGGGTATGATCAGCAGGTGCCATTGGCACATGAGTGCAGCAAAGGCACTGATTCATAAAACCACAAGGATACCACAGCTACATAAAATTAATGCTGATACTGCATTTGCTGTCATAGCTGAAGAGTAGAATCACTCTGTGTGGTTATTTTAGCATATCAAGTTGCTTACTAAGTTTGTGGCAAACAGTTTGCAGCACTTTCAGAGCAGAAGTGCTTTTCTTTTTTTCTTTTGTCTTTTGCTCTTTAACTTGAGTTTTCAGGGCACCAATCCCAGGGAAACTGCACAGAGTGCAAGATGACTTAGCTATGGTTCTACAAACAATCATAAAACACTATGGTAAACAAATCTGCTATATTTTATGCCAGGTGAGGAGGTGATACCACAGGTGTGACACAGACTGACCTCTTACCCTAAGTTACCAGTCTAAGATTATCTTAAATGGATGCAAAATGGCTTACATATGAAAGGATACAGTGCTTCTGTGTGAGCTACAGCATTTTATTCATAAGGCAATGTTTACAATTTTAGATATTCTGTACCCATCATGATAGACCCACTCCAGCTCAAATCAAAGTGGTAAGCATCTGAGCATCCTGTGGTCTGACAGGCAATGGACTTCCAATGGTTCCAGATGCACCAAACTGTCCATAGTTAGATTTATATGATCCCTGCCCTCTAAGTTACCATGATATTTCCTTACAAAGTAACATGATCCTGTGCCAATGTGTTGCTGTTAGCATTCCAAAGACAAATAAAAACTGCAAATATAATTGTCCTGATTCCAAAATATATATTTTTCCATGCACACGTTTAATAAGAACTACTTCATTGTATTTCAAGTGTAATCAGTTATTTGCTGCTTAACATTGGTTAAATGTTAATTTGTAGCTTATTAACAGAATATAAACAAAGTGTAGGAATAGCCAAGAATATTTCTCATTTAAGCCAATTTTATTTACACATCATGCACTGATTTCAAAATGTTACAAAAAACACTTGTATAATAACTATCAAAAACTGTCCTAAATTCATAAAAAAGTTACATTCATTTTTTGCTTTTAAACCACTTAAGATGGTTGTAAAGCCTGGCAGTCAGACTCTTCATACAAAAAAAGGAAAGAAAGAAAAATAAGAAAAAAATAAGAAAAGAAAAAAAAAAACAGGAAAGCTCACTTCAAGTACCCTATAATCCAATATGCCACTGTGGAATCACAAATAAGTTGCTTGGCAACACAGTCCTTCAGCATTCTTAGAAATAAATTTAGTCAGAAGAGCCATCTAGGAAATTAGGTTTGTGCGTCATGTTAACACACAATATATGAAATTCTTTAACAAGTCACTGCCCACAGTACCATAAAATAATATGTTCCCTAACTCACTGTCTCCATCTGTCTGTCTCTCTTTCTCAGTCTGCATTTGTATTTGTGAAGGCTTGAAATGGTATACCTTGCACTCCAATATCTAAAGTTTTAGGCTGTCTGTAAAAGATGAGTCCACATATATGTATTTCAATTTAATGGTATTTGTCTCCTTTATTGTATGCTGTGAAAATGTTGCCTATGTTACACAATGGTTGTTGTTTATTTTATTTAACTACTGCAGTCTGTTTTACTGAATGGCAGAGTTAATGTACATTGAGGGCTGAGTCAAAAAACTTCAAAAACTGTTCCTCATTTTCCAAAGCAACTTAAGGGAAAGACCCTAATGTGACTATACAAGGATGAGACTTAGCAAAGTGTCTATCTGTAAATATAAACTGTTTTGAAATCCAATGACGATAAAAACCAAATGAAAAAAATGAGAAACAGTAAGCCTTATATTAACACATCAGTTTACTGTAGCATTAGAAACAGTTATATTCCACTACTCTTTCATATGTAGCAATGTCAGGATAGACATATGGGAAATTAATTTTACAGAGATAGTTTCAACAAAAATGTTAGAGATATCTCTTATCTGATAATTTGGTACAGAATATTAAGTTTACAAGAGGCTTGTTTGTGCTATTCGATCTACAACCACCTGCAGTGCAATTATGAGCAAGTCATTTATCTAGACAAAGAGATCAGGTCACGGCTGAAAAAATATACTTGTGCCTAGGTGGTTTAGTCAGCTAAAAGATAAAAAAATAAAATAACAGTAAAATACCAATGCAATCATAGCATGTAAAGGCCAACTTCATGTATATACATAAAAATAACTAACTAAATAAATAATAAATAGACACATGCTTTTAAACAAACACAGCATTGATTACTGTATGTCTGTCATTGATGAGAACTGAAATGTCATAAATTCCAAATGAAGGGAATATTTTACTGATTATCTCAACAAAAGACAATAGGCATTAAGAATGACAAGCATGATTTATATGAGGATGCATGGGATCGTGGAACCCTGAACAGCTGATAAGTGGAAGGGCTATGGGAGTCATGGAGAGTAATATTATTCATAAACAATTTTTAAATCACATTTAACAATTTTTCTGCTATAAGCAACATTCTATCTAATTCAGCAGGAATATAAACAGTGACAGGTCCTGATCAGATGTGTACGCAAGTCATATTATATAGATGGCATGGGTTAGACAGTTACATAAAGGACAAATAATTATCTAAGTCCACTTTTGTATTATAGCATAGCTTTAGCCTAGATCTAGAATAGTCTTAAAATGCAGTTCAATTAATTAATGAATAGCTCTGAGGCACACTATCCTTTGAAAAAAATAATCTTAGATATATATGTGAAATGTGAAACGGCTCTACTGCCATTCCTCAAGAACACATTTTACAAAAAATAATTGTTCTGCAAGACCTATTCAAAAGAAACAGCCAAAGTACAAACCTTCAAGCAATACATGTATTCATGGCTGTATAGTAATTAAACCTGCACATAAATATATTTAAAAAAACATGTTTTGCAGAGGCAGTCACACAGGCTCTTTCATCTGCACACTTTATTTTATTTTTCTCACTCTGGACACTGCACTTTGGAAAAAGTATGATTATAAACAGTGTGAACAACATTGTCGATGAATCAATATGCTTCCATTGTGTAAAGAAAATCATTCGGGAGGATTCAATAAAACTTATATGATCAATTTTACTGTGTGTGTGTGTGTGTGTGTGTGTGTGTGTGTGTGTGTGTGTGTGTGTGTGTGTGTGTGTGTGTGTGTGTGTGTGTGTGTGAGTGTGTTGCTGCATGATGTGCACATGGCCGCGAAAAGCTTTAGATTCAGTAAACTCCATGTAGTGGCACACACACTCGAGCAAATATGGAAAATTTTCCGGCATGCAAAATACAGCATAAGTAGCTGAATTTTATGCTAATAAAGCAAATCAACATGGTGGAACAATTCAACAACCTCTAAAGCAATCATGTAGACTCCATATTCATGCTGGCCATGTATTCCAAAACTTTCCGAATACAGCCACGGAAAGGAGACTACATGGAAACAAGAGCAGCTAAAAACTCTTACATTTGTACAGAACTTCCCTTAACATGTAACACCACACATACTCTGACCTAATTGCACAGGGTAGATACTAGACATTCAGTGTAACAGTCATAATAATATCATTGTTATAGCGATATAGTGCTTAGTGCGACAACGAGAAAAAGAGGAATGAATAGTTGGTTTCTGCCTGTAGTTATGCAACTATTCCTGTTGCAGCACATGTATGTGTTAGGGCTAGAATATGCATGGTCCTAGGTTTGACTACAGGGTGTGCAACCTTTCCTTCACTTTTTATGGTTCATGTTTGCATGATATCCTGAGAACAGAGGAAATATCAGTTTTGCCTATGCTTACCTTATTTATGTGAAGGTGCACAGAAGTGCACGGAGATGCACACAGTGCAATAATCAGCAAACAACACGTGTTTAAAACATGCTCTTTATAGCATAAGCAGGTAAATTGCATGTTAATCAACCAATCCAACATGGTGGAGCTATTCAACAATGTATAAAGTATCCATGTAGCCTCCATCCTGATTTTTCCTTTATCCTTCAATACCATTGGAGTAGGGGCAAATAAATTTTAATGACATAATGCTAGGGACTGCTGCAGCTGTTCTACATCTGCATGTGCTAGATGCTGAAGCCAATGCTGCTGGTACTGCTGACAATAGGTCTAGGCCAAAAAGGAGAAGAGTGTTCAGGCCAAGGGTAACTTTCCAGGTAGTACATGAGCTGGAGATTCTAGAGCACTACAGGGTGGACAGGGACACATTACAAAAAGTCTGTGAGCTCTGCTGCCCTCAACTCAGAGCCTGAGCCAACCAAGGGGAACCCATCCCAGTGGAAAATGAGGTATGTGTAACCCTTAGAATATTAGCTACTGGTTCCTTTCAAAGACCAAGTGGGAAAATGATGGGTATGTTGCAGGCATCAGCCTTCAGGATTTTCCACCAATCTATGGATGCTATTGCTCATACATGCCAGTGAGCACATATTTTTCACTTGTACTTCTGAAGAGAGGGCCAGCAATATGGAACTGTTTTGCCATGTAGTGCACTACTTGAAGTACTGTGAGCCTTAGACTGCACTCATGTACACATTAAGGCACCAGCTGGTGAGCAGGGTAGAATCAACATTAACTGCAAGGGATACCACTCCATCAACTGTCAAGTCATGTGTAATGCCCAGAGAATTATCTTGAATGTGTGCCCTGACAACCCTGGCAGTTATCATGACCACAATATCATGCACACATCACAGCTGTACCAGATGTTTGCTGGGTGGACATCCCATAGGGCCATTTACTGGGGGATGCTGGCTATTTCCTTGAACTGTGGCTGATAACATCCATTTGAAGTGCACACACACTCATAATGAGGCACACGTTCAAACTAGAAGCATCACAGAGCATGTATTTGGCTTTCTGAAGTCACAATTCAGGGGCCTAGATATATCAGGTGGAGTTCTGCAGTATAATCCACACACATGTACACAAATATTCACAGTATGTACTATGCTTCATAATCTGCTCCAGTGGAAACAGTTGCAGCAGGATCAGCAAAGGGAAGGGCCACCAACGCCTAGCTCACCACAGCCACAGTGAAAGGAAGACTCTGAGGAGGATCCCCAGCTGCTGTGTGTGTGTGTGTGTGTGTGTGTGTGTGTGTGTGTGTGTGTGTGTGTGTGTGTGTGTGTGTGTGTGTGTGTGTGTGTGTGTGTGTGTGTGGTGTGTGAGCCTTTGCTGGACTTTGCAGTGAGCCTTTCACAGCAGCCTGTAGGACACTGCTATCTTGTCCTGGACAGACACACGTCTGTCATTACTAGGTTAGACAGTAAACAAAAGAAGCTGCTGTCTACAAATACAAAAGTGAGAACCAAGAAATTCTGATCCACAACCTGGTAGCAACCCATGTGCTGCCCCTGCACTACCCGGACCCTCTGGTACTTCTGCCCCAGAGGATAGGCCTGTGGTTTCCTCCAGGAAAAGTGGCAGATGGTGTGATTTTATCACGTGAGAAGAACTGCTGGGGATAGTGCAAAGGATTGTGTGCCACACACCTATGCTGGACAGAGACACTGCTCTCCATCATTGTACTCAATAACACAAGGAGACACAGATGTCAGACACTGCAGCCATTGGCACAGTGAGGTGACAGTGATGACAGTCCACTTGGTGAGGACTCAGTTGTTACTGTCACCCAGATTGATGTCCATGGGTTGGGGAGGTCCACACTCTTACCCCAACCTTGGTGTTCACCCACCTTTTGTGTTCTTCACCATCTCTGTGTCTTGTCTTGTATGCCCTGTCTGTCAGCAATTGCTTCCTCATCTTGCCAACTTACCTGGCCTGAACATATCTATGTCCCTTCCCCACCATTCTTCTCTCTCTCTCCGAAAAAAAGGGCTCCTGTCCCAAATAAAAGAAAAAAAACTTCACCCCCATACATAGCTCTCCATGTCGCAAACATGTCAACTTGATACACTTGATTTGGTCCAATTGGATATACAACATGATTACATTGTTGTCACATCTCTCTCTGGAGGTGACAGTCCAAATTCAGCTAATCTTCTGTACATATGATCATTTTTTTCAGGGCACATTCTCAGTATACATCATATATTCACAATATATACATGTGTTGTCCACCCCCCAGACAATACAACCCTGGGGGCTCAGTATTTTTTAAACATATATATCAACCACAGTACAAAGAGTAATAAATAATGTTGTGTGCTCCCCCATGGACAGGGACAGTTGCTGGTGCTGACAAACTTGTTCTGCTAAACTCAAACATCCAACCATGCTCAATAAGGGTACTTGTGTTTTTACAAAACTAGGCTTCTACACACCTAGGAGACTACTAGCCTCATAAGAATCTATGACTCTATGTGCCTATGCAGGCCTCAAAACCTGTTGTCTCCCACATGACATGCTGATGTCATCTACCATACATTTACCTGCAGCCATGTAAACGTCAGACTTGTGCAGTGGTGCGTGCATAAACTACTGAGCTCTATAGTCAGTATACTTAGATAGGTAGGGGTTCTGTTCTTACTGCAGTCAACTGGGTGTGTGGCTCTACTCAGCAGAGTAGATGAGCTATCCTACAGTTATCTCTCCAATGGCATGGCTTGCTAGTATTTTCATACTTGCAGAAGCCTACAAATCTATTCCGTGCAGCTCTGCCAACTCACATGGTCTGCTGATGTCATCCACTATAAGTTGACCTGCAGGCATGTAAAAGTCAGACATATGCTGTTGTGCTTGCATATAGTACTGTGTTCTGTAGTGTGTGTACTTAAATAGGAAGAGGTTCTGTTCTCACTGCAGAAAACTGTGTATGTGTGTGTGTGTGTGTGTGTGTGTGTGTGTGTGTGTGTGTGTGTGTGTGTGTGTGTGTGTGTGTGTGTGTGTGTGTGAAAAAGATGTTACTTGACCTTATACAGATCCTTTTACACCAGCATGCAGGATACTGTTATCACCACATGCTCAACAGGCAATGTTGATGTAATCAGCTATATCAGATTACTGCGTATACAACCATCCTTCCAGGCCAGGATCAGACACTGGCTGAAGCCGAGTCAGATGTCACCTTAGGTTCATAGGAGGTTACTAAGTAGAGGACTGGTGACAGGTATGCCTTTATGTATGTCTGGTGGGGATGGGGGGTTGAAGTCTGCCTCAAAATGTCTGGTAGCAGGTTGGCGATGTCCTCAGGGTCAGTATGAGTGTTATCATCCACTACTAGTTGGGCACAAAGCTGGGCCTTCACTTTAAGATTTCTGACTTATCTAAGGAATGCCTGCTGATTATCTTTAGCTAGGAATGCAACTTTAGGTTTGTATGTGGCTTTAGAGGACTTTTCAATACAGTTAATTTCCTTGTTCAAGCTGTGGAGGGTGTCCTTTCTCTGCTGAGTCAGTTCCCTCTTGTTCTTAGACATTACTTTATTTCACTTGTTGTATAACCTATGCATGCTTTATGCCCACCAGGGTGGCTTGTTTTCTGTGAGGAACTTGTTTTGATCTGTTGATGTTCAACCGATTCTATACTTTTGTATAGCTGTCTATACAGTCCACTTGTGTACACCTCTCTATAGTAGTCATTATAGTAGTCATTGTTGACAGTGGTAGCAGAGGTTTGCAACTCTTTATGGCATCAGTTAGGGGCCTATAATTTGCTTTGGATAAATGTTTCATCCTTTCTGCTCTGGCAGGGGGTGTCGGATATGATTGTGAATGTGAACAAGACTGAATTGTAATCTGACCTGACCAAAGGGGCCAACGCACAAGGGTTAGTGCAGAGAACCACTATGTTGGTCAATGTTAAGTCTAGGAAATTCAAGTCCCTTGTGGGGGCTACACAATATCTGTTACACAGCATGTGTGTTGACAAAGTCCAGAAGCCTTAGGATGAGTGTGTTTTTGCATGTATATGACTCAAAATCAGTGGAAGAATAGTTGAAATCACACATGACCAAGGTGTTTGGCAGTCTAATGAGTGACTCAGTTAGTTCCAAGTAGGCAGAGTGGTCCTCGTGGTTCATGGTGGGGGACCTGTAGCTATCAATGATATGGAAGGGGGGGGGTTTCATACAGTTAGTTGGATTTGGAATAGCACTGCAGAAGCATACTCTTTGACCAGTCTTGCAGTGTATTTCTGTTTAATGAAGATGTATACACCTCTGCCATTGTTTCTTCCATGCTCGTTTTAATGTGTGAGCATGTGGAAGGCATTGTACCCCTGCATGGCCAGGGTGCTGTCTGTGGCCTTAAACCATTTCTGTGTGAATGCACAAACATGGGCATCTTCCAAGGTAAGGAGTTCTTCCAGTGAGTGCAATTTCTGATTTACACTCCTTGCATTGAGCAGCATAACTATCATTTTGTCTGTGGTGGATATTTTTAAGTTGGAACTTCAGTTGTTTTAACAATGCCTAAAAAGGCCACTATCGGAGAGGCAAGCACCTTTATATAGTACAGTGAGGTACATCTCTAGTCATTCACTGCAACATGGACTATGACAGAGTCATAACAGTACTTGTTGAGAGACTTGAGTGTTTGATGGACCCTGGCACCTGACAGGCAGCTGACTGTGAATTATTATGTATAGTGGATTCTGTTGGGTCTGCAGCATCTGCATTAGGTTTATGTTTGGGAGGTCTCTGATCTTTAGGTACTCTAATGAGTACCTCCACGTATGTGGGTTTATGTGTTGTGAGCTTGTTATGTGCAAGAGGCGAAGTGTGTGTGCTGACAACATGTTTGCTATCTGGTTTGTTGTTCTGTGAGAGAATTGTTTTCAAATTCATAGTATAGATACAGCTCTCATATGTTGTATTAGTTTGTTTTAGCAGTAACTGGTTATCAGTATACATGAGGCAATTGCTACATTGTCTCAGGATGCCCATGTCAATCAAGCTACCTGGAGACATGGTGGGAAACTGTCCATCCATTATGGAAGTTATATACTGAAGTAAATAGTGGGAAGTGGGCTAGATGGACTACTAACAAAATGTATCTATTCTATGGAGGGCTAGGGTTACAAAAATGTGTCAATATTTCATAATGCATAACTGAGTTGCTTTGCAAGGCAGCAGGGTAAGCTCTGAACAGCTATGGTAAACTGATTGCAAATCCCTCAAAACACAGTGTAAACTCAAGCAAAGTTAAACTATTTTAAACAAGTAAAAAAAGAGAAAGGTCAGCAGTGAGCCTTATTCCAGCAATCCCCAAGTCAGATGGGTTATTGGCTACACAGTTCTGCCACAGGGGTAAAGGGGGTGGGGCCTTCTTAATGTAAGAAGGTTAGTTTTAGTGCTACAATGATACCAAACAGCCTTGATTCAGCAAGCCTTAATCAAGCCTGTGCTATAAAATGCAGAAGTACTATAAATCCAAGTGCAGAAAATTGCAATCACAACAGAAGAACAGTTCAAATAAAGCAGCAATCAAGTAAAATACTTCAACAAGAGTGTAGACAACAAACTTTCCTAATGTAAAATAAGTGATCTGGATCCCAAGTGCTTAATCCAAAGCTAAGACACTTTCAGAGTAACAAACACAATAAGCCTTCAAACATCAATTCCCAGCTTAGAAGGGTGTAGGCTATCCTCCCCTGCCACAAGAGTCTACACCACAAACATTCCTAATGTAAAATAACTGGTTTGGAGGCCAAGTGCTTAAACCATAAACAAAATACTTAGAACAACAGCCACAATAAGCATTGAACCAGCAATTCCCAGCTCAGAAGGGCAGAGCCTACCCTCTCTTCCCACCAGAGTGTAGACTGCAAACTTTCTTAATGTAAGACAACTGGCCTGTAGCCCAATGCTTAAACCAAAACTAATAGGCTTAGAATAACTGTTACAATGTAATGTGATACCAAACAGATGACAATGACATGTCTTTTAATCTAACCACATACATCACATCATGATTAATTGTCCCTGTGTTATCTTGATCAGAAAGCCCTGTGGTCTGTCCAGCTGCCGAATGTGTCTGGTGAGGTTCCGGAAAAAGAGAACACTACACTGTATTACTGTTCTGATGAGTTAAACTACAGTGCTGTCAAGATAATCCTGTGATTTGCATGTGATGGCATGTCTTATGATGTTCCTGATGTCACAACCCTTACAAGAGAATACACTAGAAAGTATTGTCATGATGATGTTATCCACTGTATCATTTGGCAAGGCAAATATAACTGACAGGTACAATTATCAGTTCAACAACACAAATGCAGATATACTAGGCACTAATGTAGCTATGCACCCTGTGCATCAGGCAAAAAGTTTTTGTATACCTAAATCCAAAAGAGGGAAAACAGAGATATGGCACAGTTATCATCACTTGAACAGAATGTGGTGAGGACAGGAGGCTTAGGCCGACATTAAAGGCTGGTGAGTTTGTGTGAGGGAGCAATTAGAGCAGGCAGGCTGGGCTCTATATTATAATCTCGAATGTTTAATAGTTTGAATGCATAAACATTGAACTTTATGCATCGAACTATTAAACAATCGAAACACAATAAAAATATTTGTAGAACAAAAAAAACTAACAAGTGTAGGCAGGGGGGCAAGCCCCCATGTACCCCCCACACACCTTGCTGCTTAAATATACCAACTCTGAGATCGTGATACAGTGTAGGAAAGGGATATCTTCCCTTTCCGCACCATACTACATTAAAGTGCAATCTCGGAGTTGGTATATTTAAGTAGCAGGGGTGTGGGGGTGCAGGGGGGCTTGCCCCCCTGCTTAAACGCGTTAGGGTAAGTATTTGATGTTTAAAAGTTTTTTTTTATTTTTGAAGTTATGGAACTTTGATAATATGGTGTCAACCATATTGTATTCGATGTTCTGTAACTTTAAAATTATAATATAGACCCGACAGGCTGTGTGTGTGTATCTGTAAGGGTCCTCCATGTAAAAGTGGTTTGTGAGAGTCTTCATGAACACAGCCAATTTCAGTGCTAGCTTTATGTCTTGGTATGTTTGACAGGTGTGAGCCTAAATTTGTCTATAACAGACTTAAAAGGAAAAAAAAGACATGGGCATTCAGAACTGCCATATAGCTGAAACATCTGTTGTCTTTAAGGAATCCTTTGCATATATCCCATGTTACCTCTAATGCAAGAGGTTTCATGGACTCACACAGTCAAAAACATAGCTTGCCTAGATTTTTCTTGTAGTTTTTACATAATGCATATGCTGGAATATATTAATGAATGATGTGAAGCAAAGCCTATTACACTATTATTTGTATGCATTAGTTAGAAGTGTACTGATGGCATGGCCATGTTTTTCAAGCCATTTCAGAGGTATAAATGACTGACAATACATGAAAATAGAAAGCTGTGTGATACATATGTAGAAATGCTTCAGGGACAGGTCCTTTGAATGCAAGTTTAGCATTTCAAATGCGTTTTATTAGCAACATTGTTGATCTACCTGTTCTTTAGTTGGTGGGGGGAGCAAAAAAAGTTACTGTTATGTCACAAACTAGAATTGACTGTTCTTTTTGGGGGGGCACAGTTGAGTTACTGCTATGCCACATAACAAGGATATGTTGCGCTTTCTGCTCTCCTTGTTTTGCATCCCACTGATTATTAGTATTTCATTTCAGTATGTTTTTGGCTTTTCCAGTGTGTACTACTGACTGCCTACCTTAACTGTTTATCTGGTGACAGTTACTTTGTAGTTATGTGATACTTATGTGCATTATCATTTTGTTGTATTTTAGGACCAAAAATGTCATTGAGGCACTGATCCCCCCCTCCCTTTCAATGAGGCCAAAAATATAATCATTGTGTATGCACTCCATCAACATGGAGCTTTTCTTCTTGGAAGGGGTTATCCCAATATGCCATAGAGGCTGAGAATGTGGCAGCAGATCATTGAAAATATAAATGCCATGAGCAACCAAGGCTGTATTTTTGAGCAGGTGTGCCACAGGGCCACTGACATGCCAACATCTGCACCGAGGCATGCATATGCTGTTGCCCAAGACTAGAGGGTAACTGGAAGTGGGCTTCTGCAGAACCACCTCTCACCCCCAGTGAGGAATTCCTTGCAAATCATCTACAAAAAGTCAATTCACAGCAGATTGGCCCGCGATATGGGATTGATGTGGGTGCCCCTCCTTCTCAATCCCAGCAACAGCATCCAGGTAGGCTTTGTTATATGACCAGTTGAATACTGTTGTATAGTAAAACAATTTAAATAAAAGTTATTTCTCTGTCACGTGTCCTTTTTTGGGGGCGGATTGAAGATTGGTACAGTGATAAGCCCAATTTGGAGTTGTCAGCCACGTTTCTGTTGAACTAACACATATTGCAGAGTGAGAGTACACATATTACCCCCTGTCATACTGTTAAATGTAAAGATGTTGGCCTTACCTGTTCCTTAACTTATTTCAGGACCCTCAGGAATCCAGCAACATATGCCTCCTGCAGATGGTAAGCCAGATCAAATTATTCAGTACTGTTGATAAATTTCTAGAAATATAATGTGTCATTTTAGGCCTATTGTGCGTATTGCCATACTGTCTGCAATACTGGCAACGCTGTTAGTTGTTTAGCATATATTGTACCGTAGTAGCTCAGGTATTAATGTATGCTTGTGTTTCTCCCTTTTTATCACAGGTGATCATAACAGTGGTAGTGTGGGCTCTGTGCCACCTGATGTCAGTGTCTCAGTAGAAACTGATGATGAGGGTCATGAAAATGAGGAACAGTTGAATCCAACACAGAGGTTGACATCCAGCCACCCCATTCAATTTCCCTGGACATAGGCAGTAGGCCTATGCCTACCCAGTCCACTGAGCTCACAGATATAGGACAGGTGGATGGTGATGACCATGAGCAGAAAAGTATGGCTACTGCAGCTTCAGTGCCTGTTGAATCTGGCCATAGCCAAAGTGTTGGCAAGGTGCCATGCAAGAGGGTTGATAGAGGTGCTGGGAGGGGCCTGCTGTCCCTCCTCCACCTGGTGCAGGTGTCTCTTCCTGTATCATACAACACATGTTTAGGGCTGTCATGGAGGCACAGGCATGTTCAGAAAGGTGTTTTTCACAAAACAAACAAAATAACTTAAAGAAACAAACAGGCAAAGCGCATTCACCAGACTAGAGCTAATTCAATTTAATGTAAACGCTTTTGAATGTAAAAATTCACAAACTTCCTCAGACAAACACAGTTGTTAACTGACTTAGTTTAAATAATCCTCCACATCAATGACATCATATCCTGTAAAACATTTAAAAAGATATTGTCCATTAAATCACAATGTAATCACAAGAACATAATTCATTCTATGTAAGGTTCATTTCACCTTTAACAAAACTTACATTAATTAACATATAAGAGCATATAGATATATACAAGTATGTTAAAACATATAACAATATTAAAACTAGTACACAATTGGTCATTTAACGTCCATTTAAGGCCTTAAGCTTCAAAATACATTTAATGGAACTGTATTAATTTAAACCAGGATAGGTGTAAGCATTAGTTAATACTTGCCACCATAATTTAGAAAGGTGTTCCAGACAAATGCTCAAGGTTGTGGATGTGGCACAGTCTGACATGTATGACTGCCTCCACTGGGTCACTAATTCCTTGGATTGGATGAAGGGAATGTTAGAATAAGGGGTGTCAGTGATGGACAGAGGGGTTTCTGTCATGGAATGAGCAGTCCCTGTGATGGAACATTTCAAATGGCATCCTGGTGTGCATAGATCACCCACAACAACTGCTGATAGCCAATGTCACCATTTCTGACCATGCTCCCATACTATCTGTACTTCTGCTGGTCCACTGGTGAGTGTCATGTCCACACCGAGATGTGGCAGGCCACAGGATCATGGTCCTGGGTGTTCCCATGAAGTGAGCATGTCCAGCAGACATCAGTCATGCTCAGGCAGTCACACGGCATCTGAAATTGGGCATGGAGGTGCCAGTGCAACTCCTGGCAGAGCCAGTTCTTTTGGTCAGGGGCGCTGATGATGAATTGCCACCTCTACCATGCACAGCTCACACCTGTCAGACATACCAAGATTTAGAGCTAGCACTGAGCTTGGCTTTGTTTATGTAGACTTTCACATACTACTTTCACATGGAGGACCCTCACAGACACAATCATACAGCCTGCCTGCACCCCTTTCTCCCTCACACACACTCACAGACCTTCTGTGTCAGCCTAGACCTCCCCCCCAGCACCCTGTGCAAGTAATGATAATTGTGCCACATCTCTGTTTTCTATCTTTTGGATTCAGGGATACAAAAGCTTTGTGTCTGATCCACAGGGTGCATAGCTACATTAGTGCCTAGTATATCTGCATTTGTGTTGTTGAAGTGATAATTGTACCTGTCACTTATATTTGCCTTGACAAATTATACGGTGGATAGCATCATCATGTCAGTGATTTCTAGTGTATTCTCTTGTAAGGGTTGTAAATTCAGGAACTGCAATGTGTGTCATTACATTTTAACTTTTCTCTTTAACATTTTCCAGTGCATACATATGGTGCACATTGTAAGACATACCATCTCATTCAGATCTCAGGATTGTATGGCAGCACTGTTTATAAACTCATCAGAACAGTAATACAGTATAGTGCTCCCTTTTGTATGAACCTCACCAGAGACATGCAGCAGCTGGACATACCACCGGTCTTTTAAAAGATATGTCACTGCCATCTGTCTGTTATTGCATTAAATTGTGGCTGTTATTCTAAGCCCCTTACTTTTGGCTTAAGCACATGGGCTTCATGCCAGTTGTTTTATATCAAGAAGATTTGTAGTCTACACTCTTGGTGGAAGAGACAGTAGCCTCTGCCCTTCTGTGATGGGAATTGCTGGTTTAATGCTTATTGTGCCTGTTGTTCTAACTGCTTGTCTTATCATTTAAGCACTTGGTCTCCAAACCAGTTATTTTACATTAGGAATGTTTGTGATATAGACTCTTGTGGCAGGGGGAAGATAGCCTACGCCTTTCTAAGCTGAGAATTGCTGGATAAAGGCTTATTGTGTCTGTTACTCTGAAAGTGTCTTAGTACTGGTTTAAGCACTTGGGTTCTAGACCACCTATTTCACACTAGGAAGGTTTTGTTATCTTCACTCTTGTTGGAGTATTCTACTGAATAGGTCTATATTAGGTGGCCAAAATATAATTCAGGTGAACACCTATTCATTGACCCGTAATCAACGAAAATCGCTTCAGTGGTTTGCAGAATTTACTAAGGGCAATGAAATAGTTGCTCAAAGTACAACAGACAACTACAGAATTTTGCCCTTTTCTCCACTGTAGTGCAGTCTCCGAGTGATATATATATATATATATATATATATATATATATATATATATATATATATATATATATATTAGGGGCGGGGTTGAAGTTAGGTGGGTTCAAGTCAACTACAGGTTGGTCCATTGTGCTCCGGGCAACTATTTCATTACCCTTAGTAAATTCAGTGAATCCCCGATGTGATTTTCACTAATATGGGGCAGATGAATAGGTGTTTACCAGAATAACATTTCATTGAACTAATATAGACCCTACTGAATTGCTGAGAGCTGTATCTATACTATGAATTTGGAATCAATTCTCTCACAGAACAGCCCAGATAGCAAACATATTGTCAGCACACACACTTCATCTCTTGCACATAACAAGCTCACAACACATAAATCCACACACATGAGGTGCTCACTAGAAATCTAACTAAAGATCAGAGACCTCCCCAGGGCAAACCTACTGCAAACACTGCAGACCCAACATAATTCACTACACATAATAATACACACACCAGTGTCTCTGCCAATAAGTCCCTAAGGCAAAACACCTTAAAACCAAATGTCTTGGTCATAAGTGACTCCATAGTAACACACACAGATGTCCTCCTCACCAGGCTGGACAAGGAGAAGGTCACAGTCAGCTGCCTATCAGGTTCCAGGATCCATCAGATCACACATGCACTTAAGTCTCTCAACAACTAGTACCATTATGACTCTGTCATAGTCCATGTTGCAGTGAATGACTGGAGACGTACGTCACTGTACTATATGAAGACAGACATGACGGAGCTCTCAGAATATCTGTCCCAGGGGAAGTATGTCCCTAACCCTAAGCAGCATTCCACATTTACCCAGGATGGTGCCTCAATATAAGCAAAACATGACTGACTTCAACAATTAGCTCAGCCTCTGGTGTCAATCCAGGGAGATCCAGTATCTGTCAGCCTGGGAAGATATGGTTGACAGACCACCCTGCTTTGCCAGAGATGGTCTTTACCTGTTACCTCTTGGCTTTCACTTAATGGCAAAGGTACTTGCCTCAACTATAGTAGCCTTTATAGACAATGTCAAAACAACTAAATTCACAATGTAAAAGAATCTGCTAGAGACAAACTGAAGATTATGATGCTTAATACAAGGAGTGTAAATCAGAAACTCCACTCTCTGGAAGATCTCCTTACCTTGAAAGATTCTCATGTCTGTGCAGTCACATAGACATGGTTTAAGGCTGCTGAGAGCCCACTGGCCATGCAAGGCTACAATGTCTTCCACATGTTCAGATATCAAAATGAGAATGAAAGAACCAGTGGTGGAAAAGTATACATCTTCATTAATTATTTATTTTATTTTATTTTACATTTGTTGACCATGATAGTCCAGCTGGATTCATGTCCATTTTCAGTGGAGGCCCAGGGAGAAAAGCTCCAAGATAAGCAGTTAAAATTACGGATACAATATATACAGTGGTTACATACTTAACAAATTATACAAATTCCAAGGTTAGAGATAATCCCGGGTGTAAATCCAGATTAAGTAACACAACTAAGCTAAATTATAATTATTAACTCATAGTAAAGGAGAGTTAGTCTGGTTTGATACATTGACATAGCCAGTTTAGTGTCAAATATTGTTTGAGTCTTATCTTAAATTAACTCAGGGTGGTATGTAAAGTAATGTCAGCTGGGAGTGAGTTCTGGGATCTACCTGCAGAGTTGGCAAAGAGAGAGTCACCGGCTAAGTTATTAGTTTTGATAGTCTGAACTAGCAGTCTGTTAGAAGATCAAAGAGGTCTGGGATTGTTATAGGGGGTGATAATTTTTTTAGTGCAGAAGTATTGTCTGGATTGTAAAGGATTTTATATGCCATAATCAATTGATTATACTGGATCAAGCTGGTCTGTTCTAGCCACCCAAGCTGATATAGATTGATACAGTGGTGTGTCCTATAAGGCAGACCAGTGGCAAATCTGGCAATGTGGTTGTAGCAGATAGAGAGTTTGTTGTGGAAAGACTTGTTTAAATTAGACAGTAAAGGGGATGCGTGCAGAAGAGTTGAAAGTAGGTGAGAGTGAGCTATGGCAATTCTAGCAGGTGGGGTTAAGAAGGCTTTTATCTTGTAAAGTGACCTTAGTTTTTTTATTGATGGTTTTGATGGTTTGATTACCATGCAGGTCAAATTTAAGATTGTTATCTATGATAACACCTGTTTGCAGTGGTGGTGCTGCGGTAGCATTATCGCCTCACAGTAAGACGTTGTCCTGTTCGATTCTCAGCTAAAGAGTCTTCTGTGTGGAGACATGCATGAATGGGCGTACCTTCATTGAAGGTTGTGCATCAGGGCTGGCAATTCAGCATGTAAAAATCTACTGCCAATCATTAGCGGACCGGAGTTCCGCTGTGGCGACCCCTAACCGGGAAAAGCCGAAAGACACAACAACATCTATGATAACACCTAGTAGTTTTGTAGAGGTGTTTGGGGAGATTATAGTGCCATTATTGGATTTTATGGTAAAGGTAAGTGCGATAGACATATGAGTTGGTGAAAAAAGTAACAGTTTTGTTTTTTTTAGGATTTAAGAACAGACGACGACCAGAAAGCCAATTTTCTATTATGTTGAAGGTGTTCTGGGTAGCTGACCATAGTTCTGTCTGAGATGTGGCTGAGCAGATCAGGGTGAATTTGTCAGCATATTGGATACAGCTGACATTTGGGATAACAGTATAAAGGTCATTGATGAAAATGGAGAACAGAACGGGTCCTAGTATAGAACCCTGGGGTACACCAAGGGAGTTGGGTAGGAGGTTAGATAGTTTGTTTTGCTGGAGGACAGCTGATGTAATCAGCTATATCAGATTATTGCATATACAATCATCCCACCAAGGCAGGATCAGACACTGGCCTGGAGCTCAGGCAGCTGTCACCTTAGGTTCACTCCAAACTGGGGCCAACACATAGGGGTTAAAGACAAATACACCACAAGACTGGTCAAAGAGTATGACTCCGTAGCACTACTCCAAGTCCAACTAATTGTATGCAAATCCCTTCCATATCATTGTCAGCTACAGGTCCCCCACCATGAACCACGAGGACCACTCTGCCTACCTGAACCTACTTGAGTCACTCACTATACAGCCAAACACCTTGGTCATGTGTGATTTCTACTATCCTTCCATCAATTTGGAGTCATATATGTGCTCAAACATGCTCATGCTAAGGTTCCTGGACTTTGTTAATACATATGCTGTGTAACAGATAGTCTGCACCCCCACAAGGGGCTTGAATATCCTAGACTTACTACTTACTAACATAGTGGATCTCCGCACTAACCCCTGTGTGTTGGCCCTTTGGTCGGGTCAGATCACAATTCAGTCATGTTCACATTCACAATCAGACCTGACACCCCTGCCTGAGCAGAAAGGATGAAACATTTATCAAACAAAAATATAAAAATAAAACTAACTTCCAAACCAATGCCATAACTTCCCTGCTACCTGCTACAACTGTGTCTGTTGTCTGTTATACAGAGGTGTACCAATAAAACTATAATACAAATACAAATGAGAGTTAGTTAGCGTGAAGAAAGGATCAAAAAAAGTTCCTCTCACAAAACAAAGGATCTCTTAGGGGCATCAAGCATACATAGGTTATACAAGTAGAAGAAAGTAATGTCTAAGAACAAGAGACAACTGGAGCATCAGAGGCAGGACACCCTCTACAGCTTCAACAAGGAAATTAGCTATCTTGTAAAGTCCTCTAAAGCCACAGATGAACCTGAATTAGCTACCCTAGCTAAATCAGGAGGCATTCTTTAGTTACATCATAAATTTAAAAGCGAAGGGCCAGGTTTCTGCTGAACTAGTCGTGGACAGTACCACTTATACTTACCATAAGGGCATCACCAATCTGCTACCACACAGTATGGGCAAACGTCACCCTCCCATCCCCACTAGACATACCCCAAAGCATACCTGTCACTAGTCCTCTACCTAGTAACCTCCAATGAACCTAAGGTGACATCTGCCTGGGCTCCAGGCTAGTGTCTGATCCTGCCCTGGTGGGATGATTGTATATGCAATAATCTGATATAGCTGATTACATCAGCATTGTCTGTTGAGTATGTGGTGGTACATCAGTATTTTCTGTTGAACATGTGGTGGTACATCAGCATTGTCTGTTGAACATAAGATGATAGTCTCCCACATGTTGGTGTAAAAGGATCTCTGTAGTGTTATGTAACCTGTCTCACATACCCAGTTGACTACAGTGAGAACAGAACCCCTATCTATCTAAGTACACAGACTACAAAACTATACTCAAGTGCCACAGCATGAGTCTGACTTTTAAATGTCTGCAGGTCAGCTTATAGTGGATGACATCAGCAGGCCATATGGGAGGCATGAAATGGATGTGCAGGCTTCTGCATGTATGAAAAGACTATCAAGCCATGCTATTAAAGAAGCAACTTTAGGATAGCATATCTACTCTGCTGAGTACACACACACACACACACACACACACACACACACACACACACACACACACACACACACACACACACACTTGACTGGAGTGAGAACAGAAACCCTACCTGTCTAAGTAGACTATAGAACATAGTACTGTACAGAATCAGCATGACAGAAACCTGATTTTACATGTCAGCAAGTCAACTTAAACTGGATGACAGCAGCAGTGCATGTTGGAGAGAAGAATGTGGGAGGCCTGCCTAACATGAATGTGTAGGCAGGTTTAGGTATCCAAATACTGACAAGAGAGGTAACTGTAGGATAGCATATCTGCTCTGCTGAGTAGAGACATACACACCCAGTTGACTGCTGTGAGAACAGAACCCCTACTTATCTAAGGAACACAGACTATAAAACACAGTAGTCTATGCAAGCACCATGACACCAGTCCAACTTTTACATGTCTGCAGGTCCACTTATAGTAGATGACATCAGCAGTGCATGTTGGAGAGAAGAAGGTGGGACCCATGCCTGAAATGGATGCATAGGCAGATGCAAGTTTCAAAATACTGTCAATTTATGTGATTGGGGCAGTAACTGCAGGATACATAGTTGCTCTTCTGGCTGGACACACACACGCACACACACACATACACACACACACACACACACACACACACACACACACACACACACACACACACACACACAGATTACTGCAGTGAGAACAGAAGCCCTACCTATTTAAGTATATAGACTACAGAACTCAGTACTTTATGCAAGCACCATGACACAAGTCTGACTTTTACATGGCTGCAGGTGGACTTATAGTAGATGACATCAGCAGGCCATGCGGGGGATAACAGGTTAGGAGGCCTTTATAGGCACATAGATTCATAGGTTTGTATGAGGCCAGTAACCTAACTGTAGTGTGTGTCTTAGATGTGTAGAAGCCTAGCTATGTAAAAACACAAGTACCATTATTGAGCATAGTTGAATGTTTTTAGTTTAGCAGAGCAAGGTTGTCAGGGCCATCAGCTGCTCCTGTCAATGAGGGAGCACACAACATTATATATTACACTTTGGTGTGGTTGAAATATGTGTGTAAAAATACTGAGCCCTCAGGGTTGTTTTGCTTGGGGGGGGAGACATGTATGTACTGTGAATATATGATGTATACTGAGAATGTGCCCTGAATTTGCAGTGCTTCCACATATAGTTGTATGTCATACAAAGGAAATAGACAATAAACACCAATAAGAAAGCATCACATATACAGTTCCATAGTGCAGTGAGCAGCAGATCTGTGTGATGATTAACAAAGTGTACACACATGCAAGAAATGCCTATTTGCATGTTGGTAAATGGTGCACAAACAAGAGCAGTATTGCTAAAAGCAGTAAAAAATAATACTTTATGGCATAGACTGTATTCGAACCTAGGACCACTTGTATGTCACTTCTAAACTTTCATCTGTTGCCACAAGAATATTGAGGAAACAGCTGTTTATGTTGTACTTCATTGCTGTAAACTGTAGTGTCACAACAGTAAAACAAAGATTTCACACTCTGTACTAGAAGCCATTACCATCTGTACTCCAGGCTGGGTTTTCACAATGGCCAAGGGCATTAATTGAATGTATCTGTTGACTATTTTTTGGCCATCTGCTTCATAGGTGGTCTGCTGCACTTCATGCAAACCCGATAAACACAGCCATTACCCGCTTATACTATTTGTGCTATGTGGCACATCATGCAAAAAGGGTAATGAAAAAGCAGAGGAATAAGAAGGAAAATCTTAGTAATGGACACATATGAATAAAATGAGTGTCTGCTGTCGCATGTTCAGGTACTTTCCGGACAAATTCACTATTTACTTCATTACTGCACTAAGTTAAGATATACAAGGATATGCCATAATATTATTACAGAATACATTCTAGGTCAGTGGTCATAAACCTATGACATAAGTGTCAAAGCTGACATGCCATGACATTTTGGGTGACGCACTACTGTTTACCAACACCCAAGTTACCAAAGAAGCTGCTTTTGCATTTGTTGCTTGTGTGAAGTGCATTGAATTATTTTGTGCCAGGAGCCAGTTCAACAACACTGCTGCAGAAGTAAGGAAGTTATTAACATCAAAGACTATTTCAGTGTACTTTCTCAACAGAGTTTGCAATGGGCAGTGCTGACATTGTTTTCTTTTCGTGGTTACACGTCTGCAAAGGGCAAGTAGTCTGCATTTCTAGAAATGTGCTGTTTTACATTTCTCTTAACTCTTCCTCTTAATCCCTCCTAAACTGGCAACTGTTTACACTTAATGACAATAATTAGATTTATAGACTAATTTTACTTTAGAAAATGTATATTAATTCACATTCATTTTTTTCTGTCAGCATCTCAAATTAATTCTACTAGTAGTTTAAAACTGTCCATATCTCTTATTTCTAGATTTGTCCCTGATTCTGTTGAGATTTATCAATGTTGTATTGACAGCCATGCTGTTTTATTTCGTTTTATTTATTTATTTAACTTATTATTTTTTTTTGTTTGGGGGGGCATGCAAGCATAGTCAAGTTAGGCATTTTCCAGATTTTTGACACCCCGAACCCAAAGGTTCGCCATCACTGTTCTAGGTTCAGGACTTACCTTGCAAATCTAGCAGTTGAGACAATTTTATTTCAGGCCTAGAATTTCTTTGTGTCTACTCCTATAGGATGGAAGTATGCAGGCAAAAACAGAATGTAGGCTAGATAGATGCTTTAGAGTTTGTTGAATAACTCCACCATACTGAAATCACCTGGTTATGTTGTAATTACCAGCTATGAAAAACATCTGCTACTTTACAGAATATATGAACTCTGTTAATTTCCATTGGTGCACAATGCACACCTATGAGCTATTGTGTGCACCGATGCTACACACACTGACACTGCAATAAGGTAAACGCAAGAGAACTTATTACCTTTGCTTGTGTCTGTTATATCGAGCAAACATGCACTTCAAAAAGTAGAGGGAAGGTTGCAGACCATGTAGTAGAACCTAGGACCTGTTATACTCTAGACTTAGATATACACATGCTGCCACAGAGTAGTTATGTGACATACATTAATAAACCGGCCATTCATTCCTCCATTTCTCATGGTTGCACTAAGCACCACATCTTGCAAACAAGGACAAAAATTAAAAAATACATTTTAAATGAGTGGGGACAGATACGATGTATTTTAACAAACATTAGAGGATGACACAGAACTTGTGAATTGTGCACTGCTTGCATGCACTTTTACACTTCGCAGACCTACATGTACACCTCTGTAACTGTAAACTAACACACCCCTCTGATGTCATAATTCACTGTTGCCATGCATTTAACACGAACACTGTGGAAGTGCCTACATAAAGTGAACATCCCTACATGGTTACAGATTTTTGGGATTCATTAATTCTAAAGAGTTTTGACCTAATTTGCATTTTTACCCTGTTGACAGCCCTGAATCCATATGGTTGGTAACCATGTAGGCAGAGAAACTGAAAGGGTGCCCAATGCTGTATAGTCAAGTGAGGGTACTACTCAGGTGTATATATGTGCACACACGAATTCAGGTTTGGGATTCTGTATTTCATGGGATTTAAATTTTTAGCTGTCTGCATTAGGTATGACTACATTGCTCATTTGGGGAGGGGTGCAAAGAGGCATTCATATTCATGTCACAGCACTTAAGGACTTCTTGCTATTTTTAACATATTTCCTAGCATTCAGCATGTCTGGGAATGTCATAATGTGTGTGGAGTCACATGTTAGGGTCTGTTCTGTACAAATGTATGGAAAATTGCTTGCTCTAGTTTCCATATAGACTACTGCATTCAGTAAACTTTTGCATGCATGGCCAACATGAACATGGAGTCTACATGGTTACTTTACAGCTTGCTGAATCACTCCACTGAGTTGATTTCCTTCATTAGCATACAATTCAGCTACTTATGCTGTAATTTGCATGCCACGAAAGTTTCCTTGTTTGTGCATGAGTGCGTGCCACTGTGTGGAGTTTACTGAATCTAAAAGTTTTCATGGCCATGTGCACATTGTGCTGTGACACACACATGGCCAAAATTATCATGCAGTCTTTAATGAATCCCCCCCATTGTGAGCTACATTAGTATGCCATGTTTAAAGTTAAAAGAGACTCGGGGCAGCAATCCTTCCTTTTAGACTATTGTCAACAAAAATACAATGTGCAAAAGAAAATAGAGCTGCTGTGTAGACAGAAGCAGATAAAACACATGACTGCATCCCAGTGATGAAAACATTTGCTTCATGGGCTACCACAGGTGATCATAAAAGTAGTTACCAACAATGCAGCAGAACAGAGTGCAGTGTGCTTTTAACAGAATGCCTACATATCATACCAATATTTTATCTCTAAAGACCATGGTGGCATTAAATAAAAGAATTGTGTCTGTAAACCAACCATCATTCTGCAAGCCACCCTACTCTAGTCCCTCATTTCTTCACTGCCAAGTTATTTGCTTCCAGGTTGCCAGTGAGTGAGGTAGGTATAATAAAGCCAGAGAGTTTGCAAACTTTCTTCACATATCTCAGTAACAGCAAGGAATGTATTCTCTAAAATTGTATACACTGTTCATGGTTTCATAGAAAAAGAAATTAATACTGGTTTCAGTCTTTATTTAATATTTTTTTTCTATACTCAGAAGCCAACACATTGTGGCTCATGTAGCAAATTCAATTTCCCTTAAACAGTTCTATCATTGTAAATATCAAGGGTGATTCTTGCTTCAAACTGATAATTTCACATTAATTGATTCAATGGTTGCAGATGTGTAATGAATAAGAGGAATATAATCTACATCATTTCACAGTGTGTTTTCCTTTTTCCTGATAAAAGTGCATTCGTTTATATACTGTTAACTGTCTTAATGCATTATTGTTGCCCTTCTTTTCTAAGTGGGCACGTCTCCAGTTTATAAAACACAGCAGCTTAAATCTGTTTTTAATATCCGACTGTTGACTTATTGCAGTTGCTAGAAAACTAAAACAAATGCATACCATCAGTCTATGCAATGTGCATTTAAAACTCTATTTATAACAGCAGTATAGCATGCAATAATTCATGAAACCTATACAATATGCATGTCCTATGAAAGCATTACTCCTGTCTTAATGTATTACCTGTTTTATCCACTGTCTTTACCGTGTACTCTGCCAGGTTTTGCCTTCATGCATGTTACTCAGAATATATTTTTTGAGACATCATTCTTTTTTTCTTTCTTCTCATGGGAATTACTTAAGTAGCTTGTAGGGTTTAATGCATTTCTCACATGCATATAAAAAGGTTTAGTAATGTATTATTGCCTGTTTAATTGCAAACAGATTTGTACCTTTATCATTTTGCCTGTGAGAATCAAGCCCAGTGATACCAATACCATGCAATTTCTCAAACAGTAGTTTTATGTGTTAACTGGGAAAGAATTTTCTCTTCAGTGTCAGAAAAGTTGTATTCTGCTTTGTTTTTAAAAACATTTATCCAGAACTATACATTTCACTGGTTATTTACTGATAGGTTGCAGATTGCATTCCTGCTGTCTTATTATTAGTTTAGTAAGCTTGAAGCACTGGGGTATAGTCAAGATGAAAGAGATGCATGAAGACATGCAGCAAGTGTACTTTTCATTTCCCAAGCAAGGTGAGCTGCTGGCATTTATAATTCTGCATATTACAGATTAATCTTTTAAACTCAAACAATGACGCATGGTTTTGATATAAAATCTTAAGTCATAATAATCATGCTTTGTTGTCCTGAAATGTACCCTGCAGCTGCAGCTGTACTTACATATGTGTCTTTTCTAATTTATAATATTTATATATTATAATTTTGAG
Organism: Protopterus annectens; assembly: GCF_019279795.1. Classification (NCBI taxonomy): domain Eukaryota; kingdom Metazoa; phylum Chordata; order Ceratodontiformes; family Protopteridae; genus Protopterus; species Protopterus annectens. The sequence continues at coordinate 1,407,589,833 of NC_056731.1, read as the reverse complement.
ATGGAATTTTACAGGCACTGTTAGTGTTATTAGATCATGAACAAGTCTTGTCACAAATGAATAGTTCATATATTTGCTGGCTAGAACCTGCATTTTTGACAGACAACTGGCAGGTCTAACTACAGAGAAAAGAGCAGAGAATGATGGGAAAGCAATGCTTTTACTGTACAACTGTAAAATGAAAAAATAGGAAGTTAGCTATGATTTAACATATTTTGTTATATGAACTGCGCAAGGGTAACTGTAAAGCATTACTGAAGTTGCCTTTACATCTCTACTAAATCCATGATTCTTTCTTAAATATGTGGACCTTGCATAAAATATAGCTTGTCCAGCCTGTGATGCTGCATACCTGAAACATGTGGATTCAATAGCATACATTTTTTTGCAAGGGCTATAGCAGATGAAAATGAGTTGCTTTTTACACAAGAAAGTAATGATACAAACCCTTTCCGTCCACATGCACATTCCAATCCAGTAGTAATAACTGACCAGGACAGTTTAGTATAATAGCTTCACTGCAGGGTTTTCTTTTCTATTTCTAAGCTAAATGAATAACGTGTAAGCTGAAGCTGTTCACAGTATGGCACAGCTGGTATTTCAAGTATGGGAAGTTATAGTTATGTGCTGTGAGAGATCTAACATTATTTTTATTGCTACTGTCTGTTCTAACGCATTGATTCTCTTTATTAGAAAAAAGGGTCCATACAATAAATGGTCATTACCTAATATGGCACACATTGCAGATGGCTTTGTGTTAAGGCTTTACACCTGACTTTCAGCGATTTTGAACAAGCAGACAGGTATGTATTCTCAGCATGACAGATGAGAAATACTGATTCAGTGTAGTCTAAGACAGTACCAAATCTAAGAAAGAAATATACTATGTATAGGTTATACAAATACAGTAGAAAACCAGCCCAAATTATTTTCTTGTAATTTATCCTTATTTTCTATGTGGCTTTGCAACATCAACATTCATATAATAAACAATGAAAATTTTAATTATGTGAATATTTTTTTTTTATTTATTTAACATTTGTTAACTGGGAAAGTCTGACTTGGAACAAAGCCAATTTTCAGCAAAAGCCCAGGAGAACCACTCCAGATGGATGTCTTTGTAACATGGGAGGAAACCGGAGCACCCAGAGGAAACCCACACAAATGCAAGGAGGACATGCAGACTCCACACAGAAGGCACCCCAACCAAAAATTGAAGCAGAGAACCTGTTCCTGTGAGGTGACAACACTACCGCTGCACCACTGTGCCGTCCAGTATTACAATGTAGACCAATAAATGACTTTCCACTTGTTACAGGACATTAGTCCAGGGATCCCAAATGTCTAAGATGAGTTGTTTAGAATATAGTAGAAACATGCTTCATGACATCAGATTAAAGCAAGCATCCAAGCTATGGTTATCCCTCTTGTAACGTGAAAAAAAGCACTAAACTTCAATTTAATTTTTCATATCTTATAAGCAAGCAATGGTTGAAATGACAAATGGGTTTTTCACATTTCACTTCCATTTGGTGTTTTTCTAGTCTCTCATTTACATTATTTCCCATCCCACATTAAGGTTCTGCTTTAAAATATAAATATGCCCTGAGAACAAAAAGTACTTCTCATATAGATCCTTGACATTTGGCTTTTAAATGAAAAATACCAGCTCACATTGCAATCAGAGTTTGGCTACGAAGAAAAGACAAGCAAAATGTAGAAATCAGTTCTAGACTAAACACTTCTTTTAAAAGAATTGCAAAACAAGCCAGCAAACGTATTTTTTCTTTCCAACCCCATTTACTGCAGTAATGGCATCATGTTTCACAAGAAGATCCAGCAGTAAAACAGTAGTCATGTTTCACAAAAATATCCAGCAGTAAAACAATAGAAATCTACACAACTTTGGTAGCCACACTTTTTGATGGTGAAGGCTCTTTTCATCTCCAAATCTATGTCAGTGAGCAATGAATCAATGTTCGTCAAAAGATCTGTTTGTCTTCCATCAGCATGCCTGAGCAGGAGACTAGAGCACTGTCAATGCCTGTTCCTGGCTCTCTGATAAATCATTATATTGAGCTGCATACACTCTACAAGCCAACTGCAACTTTTTTAGCGGCACCCAAAAAGTCAGCCAAATATTGATTCATGACAGTTTTAAAGTAGATTTACTGTGAGAGGGCCAGATCTCCCTCCTCACACAGGCATAGCACCCATGTAGAAGGTCATTTCCGTTTATAAACTTTTGATTCATTTCTCTTTGAGGCAGAAGAAAATGCCACTATAGAGATTTTTACATTCTTGTCACAGTTTTGTCTGAAAGACAAAAATTAGTCAGATTGCATTCACCCACAGTTCCTAGTCCCTGTCTCATGAAGTTCACCAGAAGTTATCATGAAACCTAAGGCTATCCTGTTTCTGTCTTGCTTGCTATAAAAATCTACTACTCCCCAAGCATTACAATATAAACATGCTCATTTGCATACTTAAATCCCAGATCCAAACTCAGAACTCCCTATGAAAGAATTCATCAAGACATCATTTTGCAAAACCACTAAATCTAAAATCTATACAAGTATAAAAAGATTCATAGAAAAATACTAACCTTCTAAGAAAAATCCAGTATTATAGACTCTTGTCCATCTGCACCAGCCTGATGTGAGATTTCAAAAGGAGAAAAAATTATAGAAAGAGAAAAACACACACCTCCCTCCAAAAAACGTCAGGCAATAAAAAAATGCAGAAGTATTTTGTGGGTTGGGAGTCACCATAATTGTTAAGGTGTTTACCTCATAGATACAGGATGCATGGTTTTATGCTTTCCTTTGGATTGAGAAGTTTGACTAGGCTTAAAATGGTCCATGAGATCAGATAGCCTAGTACTAAGCTATGAACTTAAGAAGAGAAATAAAATATAAATGGCATATAATAATAGTACAAAGAAGAAAATAATACTTACATTGTATAACCCTGAATTCAATGACACTAAGTTCATTTATAAAAAAAAAAACAGTAAGCACAGACTTCTCGTGCTACTACTTAAGAAAAAAAGGAGTACAAATCTACAAAGTAAAAATAAAGAAAAATGGCATAATTGTGAAATCAATAAAATAGCAGAATAAATGGACTATGATTAGTGAAGTATATATAATAAACATAATTTCAATTACTGTAAGGGTATTATGGTAAGTTGACTCATGCTGCCACTGTAACATTAGGATGTTTGCCAGAATGTTCAATAAACCATGTAGATAATATAGATGTGCTTCCAGACACTATGAAATCCTTAATCTGACTGCTTCCAGAAATATGTGTACCACATGATATGTAGTTTCTGTCATTAGGCATTAGCATATTTAAAAATAGGGTTCCTATTAAATGATCACAGATGCATTCTTTCGAATGCATCTTGATCGAACTTAAGTGCATGAAAATGCAAAATAACGAAACGGCATATAAGCAACTTCTTTCCCTGGGAAAGAAATCGCTTGGTCGCTTCCATTACTTTGCCGTTTTTGTGATTGTAGTGCAAACTTGGAGTTGGTATATTTAAGTAGGGGGTGTGGGGGCAAAGCCCCCCACTTTATGTAATGTTTAATTTTTTTTTTTTTGTGGAACAGTGATTTTTTTCCCCTTAGAAAAAAATCGCTGTTGTAAGCATTCAAGATTGTAAGCTTTTGCTTACATGAGTTTGATAAATCATCGTTCACTTTTTTAAGCGTTCAGTGATTTAACATAGACCCTTAAAAATATAACCCCTCCATATTTTATGTTCTCGCTTCTTCTGGTCATGATATCTATCTCCTATGCATGCTGTGGGAATACATGCACTACATAAACCATTTAGTTAACATTAGCTTTACACTAACCAACAACTGGAGTCTTTTCATCAAAATCAGATCTGATTTTCATATTCAATGCACAGTTCAATTAATGTGTGTTTTTCTTCAATGATCTTCTAAATCTGGAATATTTTATAGGTCCATTCGCTTTGGACATATGACCGCCATTTTGAGACAATTCTTATGTTAATACAGTTTTTCTTGAAAACACAGATAAAACAATTTCTGTCTTTAACTGCTATTTATCACAACTCTGAAATTCTCTATTCTCTTACAATAGTACTGGCTGTGACAACTCTGATTGTACATTTTATACAAATATCTGACTCCTAAAATGTTCTCCATATTCCTTAACAAGGACACAAGGCCTTGGTCCATCTGATTATAAACCTACTTTTTTCAAGATGCAAACTGTCCAGTTGTGTTTATTTTTAATTATGTCTCTTATTTTCATATCTAGTAACATGCTACAAATACTATCTTAATAGTATCTCTGCTAAATCTTTCTGTTGCATACTCTTTACTTTTGTATTTTTTGAAATATCAGTGACAAAGCTGAAATAAGAAATTTGCATTTCAAATTTCTTCCAAGCTAGTGAGAGGCTCACTTTCTTCAATGGGGTATTCATGTATTCCAAAAAAATGTGAGATGACAGTCGTTGTATCTGTTGCTATAGTTATTCATCATGAGATTCATCACTGTTTAAATAGTTCTCTGCACTTGTCCATTATACTGTGGATAGTTAGAACCTGAAGATACATATCTAAATTCCATTTCATACACAAATCTTCTTAAATTCTGACTATTGAAATAGTACCATTATCAGCTATACCATCTAGTATTAGGAATATACACTTTAATGCATTAGTCACATCTATACATACTGTGTCTGTCAGTTTCACCACTCTATGAAAATTTAAACAATGATCTGCACACATACAACACATACCTTCATTGAAAAAAAAACAAATATGTGCAAATTCAGCTCAATGTACTTCCTTGAACTGCTAATGTTAGCATCATTTTGTCTGAATTCCATGTCTTCTAAGTCTACACTACTTTTATTTGAGTTGGCATTCCTTGATAGAACATTTTTATATCCTATTAACTCCGTTGTCATAATAATTGTGGAGAAGTGATTACAGTGCAGGTGGTTTGGGTTTGATAAGTGATACAATAAGAAAAAAACTCCAGATGACCACCATGGCTAAAGAAATAAATTGAATTCAGACAAGCGCTTTCACTTAGAACATCTACGCTTTCTCAAGTCTTCAATAAAAATACAAAAGCACATATTCATTTTATAGTCAAAATTTATAAATTAACCAATTAAAAAGTAAATTAAAACATCAATTAAAAATAAAATAAATCAATTATTCAATGTTCAACATTGCACTCCTTCAAAGAGGACAAGCTTCTAGCTCAGGTTTAATGCATACATAATTATTTAATCCTGGGTATATATGAGCTTGCAGTTTTAAAATCCACTTCAATTCAACATGTTCTACTTGATTGTTAAGGTTACCCCCACCCCCCTCTTATCATGACAACAATTTGTAGAACTCTAAATCCACATTTATGTTTAGCCAGGGCATTTAATTTATTATTATTTCTCACATCATACATGTATTGATATATCCTATTTCTAAGACGTTTCTGTGTTTTGCCTATATAAAAACACCTGCATCCTTTGCACACCGCTATATAAACTATATTAGTTGTATTACAAGTGACATACAGCCTAGGCTGAAAAATAAAAGGTAGGACTGGATGTTTAAACTCCCGAATTGTAGATATATGTTCACACATCCTACAATTTTTACAAGGATATGTTCCTAGTTTATATGTACGCATAACATTCTTATGCCAATCATCACATAATAACTGTTTCAAATTATTTTTATTCTTTTATGCAAAACTAGGGACTTCCCCTATAATCTTTTCCATTTCCCTATCAGTTATCAAAAAATGCCAGTTTTTCTTTATTATATTGCATACCTTATTGCTATCACTGGCATATTTTGTAATAAAGCGTATTCTGTTCCTTTTTGCAGCTATATCTATTCTATGAGCTGCATCTATGGACTTAACTTCATTACTACTTTGAAGGGTCCTGTTCTTAATATCTTGGAAAATAGTTTCCTTGTATCCCCTTTCTGTGAATAACTGCTGTAAATATTCAAATTCTTTTTCCCTATCAGTATGCGCACTGCATATATTTTTATTCAATTGTCCTTTAGTGATGTTCATAAACACATGCCTGGGATGCATACTATTATAGGCTAAAAGACTATTTTTTCAGCATGTTTTGTGGAACAACTTAGTATTAATGCTTCCTAGTCTGTCTCTGTATATAGAGACATCCAGGAAGTCAATGCACTCAAGAGAATGAGATACCGTGAACCTCAGGAAATCTGTTGTAGACTCCAGATACCTAATGAAATCAAACAATAAGCTTTTTTGCTAAACCATCCTCAGATGTGATTTAGCTAAATGTTCAACCATTTGCATTCTTTGTTGATTGGGAACTACTGTCTTATCAACTTTGAACATTAAGTATTAAACTCAACTTATTAATGCCGTCAAAGAAAATGGACTGAATTTCTTTCCTTACAAATGATTTTTATTCAACCAAACCTCTTATTGTAAATCCCTCTTACAACTGCGCTTCTGTCAGTGTCAGTGTTTCTCTGAAATTATTTTGCATTTTCTTCTGTAATTTGTAAATTTTTGTTTTACTCAAAGGTCTCAAGCTGTTCTCCTAACAATTGTTCATACTTCTCTGGCACATAACATCTCTATATATCTGACGTGTGTAGTTCATTGCCTGGTCTATATTTCACTTTGATGTCATATTTCTGTATGTTAAGTAGCATCTGCTGCAATCTTGGAGCTAAATTATTAGAAAGCTTCCCAAATATATAAATAATCTGAATGCTAATGTGGTGAAAAAATTATCTCACTGCCTAAAGCACACGGAAATGAGCCAATAACTACGTATCCATGGCCTGATGCTACTAGGTGGGGGAGGGTATGATATGTTACATTTTAATGAACACAGTTCCAACTTACTTCTAGGTTCCTTTTTCATTCATTCCTCCAAAGTGCTAAAGGTAAATTATTTTGTTAATTCAGTTAGTTTGTCAGTGAAAAAATTTACTTTAAAATCTCCTGAGACTGGGAAAGTGGTTTGATATGTATTTTTGGAACATATTTTAATATTAAAAATAAAATATACTCAAAAAATTAATCAACACTTTAGGCACTGTTCTGCTCATTTCTAAGGATTTCAGATATGTATGTCATCACTCACTGTTAAGGGAAAAATCCTTTTAGAGTCTTGTTCCTTGATTGATAAAGGCAGAATTGCAGATGCCTGATTTTTTGCAAGTCTAGTTAAAATGATTTCAGCCACATTAGGCAGCACTGCATTTGTATCGTGACACCCACTAAGTCCATGATGAGTTTCAGGTAAGAGTGTCAGCTGACTAAAATAATTAGACCATGAACAACTTCCTGTAGTACCTAATCAGCAGAGTAACTAGAAAATGCTTCTACAGTTTTCTGTCTATTTGGGTCCCCATCTTACTGAAAACCAGAACCAACCAAGATCTCATGCGATGTTGCTTGTCCGCTGAGACTGAAATGAAATAAAATGACACCTTGAATACAAAAATACAAAAAAAAATGTAAGTCACATTTTGGAGGCCCTGGATTCTTTCAGTCAGAAACCTCTGTGGTATCTCCATTTGCTGCAGGTGTCTGGTGGAATACATGCAGAAGAGACTATTGTACTCAATTAGTTGTCTGATAAGGGTCGAGTACAGTGGAGTTATAACCTCCTTAGTGTTGGATGTGATGCCCTTATTTATGAGATGCACAATGCATTACCACTATGGACACATGGTGATTGAAATTTAGATTCCTGTTAACTTGTGTTCCCAAGTCTCACAACACTGGGTTTGAGCTTAGAGGGTGCTGTCAATATTATAATGAGTAGAGGCATTTTTTTGCAATTAGATTTAGTCCTTGACATTTACATCATTGGGGGACTCAATGATTGCACCCAATTTGCAGTCATCTGCAAACTTGGTAAGCCACAGGCCATCTACTTTTGCCTGGACCTCAGAGAAATAGATTGCAAACATTAGAGGGCCCAGCACAGATCCTTGTGGTGCCCACTGATAACTGGTCTACTGATGGAGATGGACTCCCCAACTTTGATAGTGTGCATTCTGTTGGTGTGCCATTTGGCTATCCATCTAGTGACACATGGGTTAATCCTCAGCTGGGAGAGTGAGGGATTGTGACAAAAGCCTTGGCTAAATCAAGATATGCAGAGTGTACTATTTTGCCCTCATCCAGGGCTTTGGTGACATTCTCAAAGAAGTCCACCATGTTTAATAAACAAGCCCCCGGATTCATGAAGCTCGGCGCAAGGCCGGTGTAAGGCCTGCGCCGGCCGTGCAGCGTATAAATGGTGTAGTAGTGCCATATTCATATTAATGAAGGTGCGCCACTACCACAGTCAAGTGCATATGACACGTGCGTGAGTGCATGGGGCGTTACTATGCTGCGCCCGGAGGCGTGTCAATGTCGGCTGGCAATGAGCAACCTAAACTGCTGAATATCATAGCCTGCCTGCAATAGTAATCGCACCTATCAGTGTCCGTGGATAATGAAATGTATGCAAAGCATGCAAGACAGTTCCCGGCCACACAAAATGGAGAACCAAACAGAAATGCACCCAACACAATATGAGTTTCCGTCCATGGAACAAATGATATTTAAAATCGTGTGTCCGTAATGTACTGCACTGTCAGAAGTTATACCCAGTGGAAGTGAAGCGCATCATGTCAGCACGCCGCCAATACACACATCTAGCCCCATGGGCATGGTCACCAGCAGTCCCACAGTGGTAGTGATAGTACACAGCTGGGCAGTTGTGGCTATATAACAACCGTAAAGAAACCTGACAGTCCAAATTGTATACCAAACACACACAAACATATGTATATTAAAATGTGCTATACACATGAACGTAACCGTCACATACACATAGGATGCCATATGCGGAACCGGGATATCCAAAAGCAGAACCCATGCATGCAAATGCAATACGCAACAACCCCTGTATAGCACATAACCCGCACCCATGTCCGAATGTCCACCAAATCTAGCTACCAGCCTTGCGCATCCGTACACCTACACATAGCGAGTATTCCCCATATGTAGTAGGAAGTATCGTCCTAGGCAGTGTCATGATTGCAAATATGTATCGCACGTTTGTAAACATCCCATCACAGGTACGTAAATCCAAATGCCCGCGCGTTAATGTTCCGGCAAAATGTGTGTACATCCCGCGTGGGATAAGTAACCTGTTGAAACCTCAGAGTTGTTTACACGCCACGGTGTCCATTACTGTACACATCTGGACAAAACATGTATGTGTAGTCACAGTACTGTTCAGTTTCTACACAGACATGCAAAACATACTACGCAGGATGGAACAGCTGTCCACCATGCAGGTCACCCCACTAGGGTTGCCACCTGTTCAGATGGCCAAGGTGGGACATCCCTTGTAGAAATGTGAGAATCTGCAGGATAAAACATACCCCCGGCCAGTGCAAAGGACAGAATTACACATGTATGCCAAGATAAAAGCTTATTCCATAGCATTTGAATAGCTTATGCTATCCCAAATAATAGTTATGTGTACCAGATATAAAATATTTGTATCATGCAACTAGTAAAGAAAATAAGAAATATATTATTGTCTTAAAATCACAGGACAGTTGCCATGTCTTAGGTGTCATCGCAGGACACAACTGTCCAAAGTGGGACCTCCCCTCGCAAAGAGGAACAAGTGGTAACCCCACTCCCCACTGAATTATCGACAGTATATATTCACTCAATCACATACCAACACCACCTCCCAACCTATTACAGCAACAAAACCTGGACAAAGCCTAAAAGGATGGGTGGACAAATAGGGACAGATGTAATTACTGCTCTCACAAACTTCGGAAGTTCACTAAATAATAGTATGTACATAAGCATGAAATGTTGTGAAGGATGTGGGGTAGTCCCCAGTATTACAGAGGTCCGTACATTTATACTGTAACAAAGCGTCACATATGTTGACTGTACTACTGCATACCTGTAGTTAATTCATAGTTAAGTCATGTGCAAAATAATAACCCTCATAAGAATGAATACAGGAAATAGTCAAATGTGAATGGGAACACCACTCACCGTGGATTATGTATTGTAACCACCCCCACCCATATTATGTATTGACAACATCATAAGCTGCTGACAGGTGCCCAAACACCTGTGTCTGTAAACACAGATAAAATGTTTAAAATGGACAAACCCTGTCCATGTGCTTTGTCTGACACCTGCATCCTTTGCACTCCGCTATATAAACTATATTAGTTGTATTACAAGTGGCGTACAGCCTAGGCTGAAAAATAAAAGGTAGGACTGGATGTTTAAACTCCTGAATTGTGGATATATGTTCACACATCCTACAATTTTTACAAGGATATGTTCCTAGTTTATATGTACGCATAACATTCTTTTGCCAATCATTACATAATAACTGTTTCAAATTATTTTTATTCTTTTATGCAGAACTAGGGACTTCCCTATAATCTTTTCCATTTCCCTATCAGTTATCAAAAAATGCCAGTTTTTCTTTATTATATTGCATACCTTATTGCTATCACTGGCATATTTTGTAATAAAGCATATTCTATTCCTTTTTGCAGCTATATCTATTCTATGAGCTGCATCTATGGACTTAACTTCATTACTACTTTGAAGGGTCCTGTTCTTAATATCTTGGAAAATAGTTTCCTTGTATCCCCTTTCTGTGAATAACTGCTGTAAATATTCAAATTCTTTTTCCCTATCAATATGCGCACTGCATGTATTCTTATTCAATTGTCCTTTAGTGATGTTCATAAACACATGCCTGGGATGCATACTATTATAGGCTAAAAGATTATTTTTTCAGCATGTTTTGCGGAACAACTTAGTATTAATGCTTCCTAGTCTGTCTCTGTATATAGAGACATCCAGGAAGTCAATGCACTCAAGAGAATGAGATACCGTGAACCTCAGGAAATCTGTTGTAGACTCCAGATACCTAATGAAATCAAACAATAAGCTTTTTTGCTAAACCATCCTCAGATGTGATTTAGCTAAATGTTCAACCATTTGCATTCTTTGTTGATTGGGAACTACTGTCTTATCAACTTTGAACATTAAGTATTAAACTCAACTTATTAATGCCGTCAAAGAAAATGGACTGTATTTCTTTCCTTACAAATGATTTTTATTCAACCAAACCTCTTATTGTAAATCCCTCTCACAACTGCGTTTCTTTCAGTGTCAGTGTTTCTCTGAAATTATTTTGCATTTTTTTCTGTAATTTGTAAATTTTTGTTTTACTCAAAGGTCTCAAGCTGTTCTCCTAACAATTGTTCATACTTCTCTGGCACATAACATCTCTATATATCTGACATGTGTAGTTCATTGCCTGGTCTATATTTCACTTTGATGTCATATTTCTGTACGTTAAGGTCAGGGCAGTTCCGTTCACCAGGCAGACAAGCCTAAACCCAGATCACCACATGAACACCCAGGCAATTAAAGACCTGTATGTGTCAGGACTATAAGCCTTTGGGTTCTGAATATCCCTGCAGTGATTAAATATGCAGCTTGGGTCCAGAGCAGTAAGGAATAGGGAATGTGTAACATGTAGTACCACATTTTTCCCAGCAGGAGAATGGATGCCTGTGACGTAAGTGAAGCGGTGAGGCATATGTTAATGTAGCTATGTACTATGGGTATGCATATAAATGAGTCAGAACACCAAACGTATAGTGGTTACAGCATCCGGCCAATGTGAATGCAGTCCCGGTTCAACTACGACTACAGCACATATAATGTTAAAGTGTAATGAATGCGTCTGTGCTGTACAGACATTTAAATATGTAAAGGTGAACGTGTATTTCGCATATGTCCGTTAACCGGATTAGAGATATTTTACTGGTACTGTCACAAGAAATAAAGCCCACGTAAGCACAAAGACTTAGTAAACATATGTAACCCACAATAAGGATATGCATGTGCTCCTGCGCGTAACCCACAATAAGGAAATGCAAGTGCACCTGTGCGTGTGTAATCCGCTCACAGCATAGCAAATGAATGCTGGTTTCTACACGTAATGTCTCTATATGGATATATACATTTGTGTATAGATATATATATCCACAGACTTAAACTAAATAAATATATGAAATAAAGAATGTACAGATATATATATATATATAAATATATATATACATACATACATATATATATATATATATATATATATATATATATATATATATATATATATATATATACATACATACATACACTCAAACACATACAACATCAATTGATATATACCTAACAAACATATAAACAAATGTCCTCGTAGATATAACACATGTACATAAATAGGTTACACCATAGCTAGTATGGATACACATAACAGACATGCAATTAAGGTAAATACACTGCTGCTCTCAAAACTACTGCCCAGAAAGTATCAGTGTGCCAGATCTGTAAGTTCTACTCTTTAAACATGGATATAGGTGTCCTTTGCAGGACTCCAAAAATAGTGACTCTATAAATGCACAGTCCTGTAATGATTGCCGCAAAGAAGTGTCATCTGCAACTACAATATAGCTGTACATGCAACAGTAGCTTGTGCAAGTGTAATAACACATGGGTTGACAGAATGTAAGACATATGTACCGATATGCGGAGAGTGGATAGTGCTTAGAAGTGTCGTCATAATTTATTATCGCTCACATTAAATATGTGTTATGACTACTGTGGAGGGGTGTCAGGTCTGGGAATCATGGGTATGCAATAATGGACCTAGGTGCCTAGGTGTTGGTTGGCACAGATTTATGAGGTCCGCCCCATGGGAGTGATTAATATACCTATGTGGGTATAGCAGACGCCTCTAACTTCCTAAAATGAAGAACCCATCTACCGGATATCGTGTAAACTATTGGGGGAAGACGTAGGGAGTTATATTAGTGTCGTAAGCGATTATCATGGACGTACATGCGCTGAATAAGATGGTAACCATACCTCTCAATCAGAATAAGACATCTGGACAAAGGCATTTTAAAATAAGTACAAATAGGGAATATCTCAAATATTCCTCTTACAAAGTCAGAACATGGATAGAATAATGGATCAGTCAATAGTATGAATGTTTCGAGGGTTATTAATTGTAAATAACAAATGTCTGTCATTATTGTCTAACCCCACAGTCCCAAATGACTTCCCACTTAATTACCAGAAAGGCATTGCACAATATTATTAAAAAAGGAACAAAATCAGACATCTAAGTTAGGGACATTTACCCAAAATTTGTACAGTTGAGAGGTATGAAGGTAACCCTGACCTAAATAAATGTACAGAACTAGTGCGATTAGGTGGACAGGTGTGAAGAAAGACGTGATGACAAATGACAAAACATGTATAAGTCAAAAGCATGTACCTCAACAAATCTAGATGAATACTAATGCTCTGTGATAGTCAATGTGGAAGGTTAACAGAAACAACATAAATGTGTCCCTCAGGGTGCTATGCAGTGTCCCTGAGACAGTGTTCAGTCTCCCACACACGCATGTGAGTTCTGCCACTGATGGAAAGCGCAAATACCGGTGAACACATAAGGTAGATGATAGCAGAATATGTTTTGATCAGCACCTGTTGGCTTTTGTGAGAAACACAACACTCTGGGCGGGTGTGTCCTACAAAAGGAATGTAATGGCATCTGGCCTGTGATTTCTCCATATATTGTGTGTAGTTGTGTAATAAAATGACATATCTTGTATCAGAAACAGATACATGTTATAGGAAACAGTATCATCAACTATACCACTACAAGACAAATCTGAAGGTATGAAAAGAGCTGAAGTAGTCAGTTTAGTATTGACCGCAGGTATGTGTGGACTTGTCAAATGTCACAGCTGTACATATAGTCCCTATAGGGCTGTCACCTCTACAAATGATGAAAGTGGGAGGTGCTCTGTATAAATGACAGATGTAGCAGGTCAAAACATACCTACAGCCATGCCTACCCCACAAATAGACATATTAGCACACATCAAAGCTTAGGCCAGGATTCAGGAAGCTTTGGTCGGTATACGAGTAGAGTAAGAGTAGAGTAAGGCAAGATGTCCGCCGAGCTATTCAGCAATATCCTGTAGGGGCGTGTAACACAGCCCCTCAAACGAACGTTGCACGGACAATGTTAGGATATGCAAATTACCCCATTTGTAGGTGAAAGCTATGCAAATTATGTAAAATATGCGATACATGAAACAGTAAGCTGTCCTTGCAAGAGTAGAGGTATGTGCAGAAATGTACACGGATGTTAACCGAGTAACGTTCTGCAAGTAGCTAAACAGAGCAATGTCATCTGCAAATAAAGGATGGTTTAGTTGAAGAAGCATGCCAATGGCCAAATATAATGCCAGTGGCATGTATTCCCACTGGAAATTAATAAAACTCTAGTTGTCCTCCCCCGATCTCCGAGTACGCGCTGTGCATACAAAACAAGACAAATATGTAAAATATACATACAAATTGTAATGTCAGTTAAAAGTTATTGCGTCATGCAGGGGAATGGCAAGCTGAAGACAACATGGCTACTGAGTAGTGGTTGCTATGTGTGGAAGTGCACACTCAGAGATGTAACCAAGCATTAGTAGGCAATCCTATGCAATTGAGGCTGAGGATAGTGAAGCACAATTTGTCATGCCATATGGGCCAAGCCCCTACAGTGTAAGGGTAGGTGAAGGGGACTATCAGCGTAGAATATAGGTGACATCATGAGTGTGTATGTATAAAACACTGTAATCTTATTGGAGCAGTGTCACATGTCTGCTGTCAGTGACTCATCAGTGGAAGAGGCGTGTTATGATTTATCCTAGGTAAAGTCAGTAAACTGACGGTGTACGCCATGGATATCACTGAAGCTCCTTGCAAACCTGGTGAAGTGTGTTTGCGCCCATGCAAGCCTGTAAGCCCGAGTAAGCATGTGTGCATGTGTGTCAGCCTGTGTGCGCGACTTGAAGAACGAGTAAGCTACTGTAAGATTGTTGAAGCCCGTGTAATGTTGTGTAAGCCAGTGTAAGTGTTTGTACGCATGTATAAACCTATGTGCGCACGTGGAAGCGGATATGCACTTCACTGTGCTCCTATGCGCGGCGCCTCTCACTGTGAACACAAACAGTGGAAAGGAAGGTAAGCAAATAGCAGTAAGTTAGCCAAGGAGAACTACCACAGCTAGCAGGTGGAAACAATCAGACTGAGTATATTACACAGCCAGTACAGTAGGCCAGCACAGCACAGCACGTACAACTCTACAAACAGTAGTCCACCATGTTATTCTCAGACACACAGCAACACTGTAGTATAGTAAGAGAAGTGCAAACTGTAAAAGCTTAACTGAGACAAGATAATGTTAGGGGCTGCCATTGCTATTATACGTCAACATATGCAACATGTGGAGGGTTGTGCCAATGTGAATGCCACTCAGCATCACACAGTGAGTAGACGGAGAGGAGTGTGCAGGCACAGGGTAAACTACCAGGGGCTACATGAGCTGGAGATAGTAGAGCGCTATACAGTGGACGGAGACCTCCTGCAGAAGAGTGTGGATCTGTGCAGGCCATGTCTCACACACAGACCCAACAGAGGGAAACCTATCCCAGTGGAAACCAAGGTATGTGTTGCCCTAAGGATACCAGCAACAGGTACCTTCCACAGATCAACTGGTGATATGATGTGGATTTTACAAACATCAGCATCCAGGGTACTGCACCAGGTCATGAATGCCATGTCAGCACATGTCAGTGATGATGTATATATCCCCAATTCCGTAAGGTATTGGGCAGCAATATGTGTCGTTTCCACACAATAGTGGAATACCCTAAGTACTGTGTGCAATACACTGCACGCACATATGCATCAAAGCACCAGCCAGTGAGTGTGGCAGGGCCTACATCATCCACAAGGGCTTCCCCTCCATGAAGTGGTGGTTTGTGTGTGATGGCCAGCCCGTAATAATGAATGTGTGTGCTGGATGCCCTGGAAGCTGCAATGCTTCCGATATGTGGCATCTGACGCAGCTGTACAAAACATTTGGCAATGGGGACTACACTCATGGTCACCTAGTGGGGGATGCCGGATGTGCAGTTCAACTGTGGCTGATGACACACATCAGAAATGCACACACACATGAACAGGAATGTCATAATGAGGCACACGCACATACAGAAACCTTACTCTAGCATGTGTATGTGTCGCCTAGTCACAGTTCTGGTGCCTGTACACATTTGGTGGAGCATTACCACACTTGTCAACTACATGTATCAGAACTGTCTGTGGCCTAGGTCATCTGTGTCACACACACACACACACATGACAGTTTATATACATAGTGTGAGCGACTGTTCATGTATGTGTAATACTGCAGAACAGTTCAAACACAGCAAAGTGTGTCAATAATGGACATTCATCATAGTTGTACAACCACCTTGGAGGATATGCATGCAGAACTCTCATTGCATATGTGATACAGTGATGTACTTCACAATACCATTGTAAATGCAAATATCAAATGACAAATGACATAGCACAAATCTATATGTACACATTGTTACCCATTATACATATTGGGTTGTAATACCTATGTGTTACTGTTGGTAAACTATGTGTAGTAAATGTGGATAACTGACTCTGTTTAGCCTTATAGGTGTACAGCATGGGTTGGATAACACGTATCTGTCTGTATGATACCTTTGTGTAGACTAACTGTGTCATGTGCAGAATGCATTCTAGGCCACAGTATGAATTCCCAGATGTGGACAGGAATATCCCTATTGTCTTTGCTTGTAACTAACATGGCTACATGTCAAACAGTAATGGTCCCAGCAATGTGTGGCGGTCAATACCAGTGCGAACTGGTATAGTATAGTACATGTAGGATCCACATGCTACTGTGTGTTCTACATGTGTGGGACAGTTGTGAAGATATCATATAACAATTGGTAATTCAGACTGTTGAGGTCGTGTCAACTACCATAATGCAAAACTATGACAGATAGTAACAGTATCACCCACAGCACCGTGTAAAACCATAGCAATCACACATGTGTAGACAAGTACAACAATATGTGTAGTATAATGCATACTGGCCACCAATAGAAAGTATGACGTGTTAACAGTGTGAAATACAGGGCATGTCACCATTCCAATGTGTCCACTATACATGTAGATGCAGACAGTGCACCCTCACCATGTTCACATATAGATACATGTGAATCAGTACTACACACATCTCACACGTACTGCACACTGTGTAACACATGCTGCCAATACTACACACATCAGTCAAATGGCACATGGATAGATAATACATCTTCAGAATTAACAGTGCTGTACACTATACTACATTGATGATCATAGCTGGAATTTATCATGCCTGCTTACATACACCTAGAAGGAAATCACACTTTGTGTTAACAACATTGTAACATTATTACAGTGCTATGAAGCCACCCTGTGCATCAGCACCATGTTAGTCCGTACCTACATCAATGTTACACATTACAAGAGGTGGCACAGGTGTCATATGCACAGGGTATGTAGTTTCATTTCCAGAGCCTGTCAGTGAACCAGCCAATCAACATGTATGCATTTGTGTGTGTGTGAGGGACAACAGGTTTTGCATGGCCCAATGTTGATGCAATGTGTGTGTGTGTTATGTGTTATCCCTAGCTGTTTGTTTTATGTGTGTCTCTGCATGTACACTGTTTCAGCATGTGTCAGCCATATACTGGAGGTTGAGGGACAGTCACAGACTGTACCTGCCAGGCTGTACAG